>NC_056733.1:533026979-533311979 GCF_019279795.1 Protopterus annectens
CTGTACTTCTCCAACACTCTCAGAGCAAATGTTGAATCTGTAGTGCTCTTTCCTGGCATGAAACCATACTGCTGTTCACTAATCATCATGTCCCTTCTTAACCTAGCTTCCACTTTTCCCAACTTCATGCTGTGACTGATTAATTTAATCCCTCTGTAGTTACTACAGCTCTGCACGTCACCCTTATTCTTAAAAATCGGTACCAAAACACTTTTTCTCCATTCCTCAGGCATCCTCTCACTTTCTAAGATTTCATTAAACAATCTGGTTAAAAACTCCACTGCCATTTCACCTAAACACCTCCATGCTTCCACAGGTATGTCATCTGGGCCAACAGCCTTTCCATTCTTCATTCTCTTCATAGCTATCCTTACTTCCTCCTTGCTAAATCCATTGTACTTCATGATTCACTATCCCTACATTATTCAACCTTCTCTGCCTCTCATTCTCTTCATGCATCAACCCCTCAAAGTACACTTTCCATCTCCTCAACACACTCCTCACTTGTGAGTATGTTTCCCTCATTATCCTTTATCACCTTTACCTGCTGCCCATCTTTCCTTGCTCGGTCCGTCTGTCTAGCCAATCGGTACAGGTCCTTTTCTCCCTCCTTAGTGTCCAACCTTTCATACAGCTCTTCATATGCCTTATCCTTAGCCTTCGCCACCTATCTCTTTGCCATGCACCTCATCTCCTTATACTCCTGTCAATTTTCTTCATCTCTCTGACAATCCCACTTCTTCTTTGCCAACCTCTTTGCCTGTATACTCTTCTGTACTTCCTCATTTCACCACCATGTCTCCTTGTCATCCTTTCTCTGTCCTGATGTGATACCAAGCACCTTTCTAGCCATCTCCCCTCACTAGCTCTGCTGTAGTTACCCAGCTATTTGGTAACTCTTCACAGCCACCCAGTACCAGTCTTAACTCATCCCTGAACTCCACCTCACATTTACCCTTTTTCAATTTCCACCATTTGATCCTTGGTGCTGCCCTTACACTCCTCCTCCTCTTCTTCTTCTTGATCACCGTCATCCTATATATATATATATATACATATATATATATATATATATATATATATATATATATATATATATATATACATATATATGTATATACATGTGACTACACCTACACATGCAGATGTATGTACAGTATGATACATATGTAGGAGGTGCACACAATATGGAAAAGCCACTATGCCTTCAGTTAACACCTGAACAACTGGACACTGTATGGGCCACCCATACAAATGACATTCGTTGCCTGCAACATATACCCACAGGAGAGGTCATAGGGAAAACGCCATATACAGGTCTGCAGAAATGTAATACCTTTCATTGTGTACTATTACAGTTCTATATGCCATGTCATATAGCTGTTCAGACACTGACATCCATATATACAGAGGAATGCAACTGTGAACCAGTTATACTACTACAGTAATCTGGAAAGGTTCACAACGGTTGATGTCCAGGCCAAGCCCTTTGATTCATACAATAGTGAGGAGAGACTGTGCCACAGGATACCAAATGATCAACAGTATGTAATGCAGGTGTATAGTTCAGCAACCTCTATCTAAACTCTGTACAACATAAGTAGGTGGTACAGACGTCATGTGATCAAATGGGTTGTAACTGCTACATATAAGGCATAACTGACACCATCACATGCACACTGACAAACAGAACAGTCTGTATGGCAGGAAGCGGTAGGCTTGCATTAACCCAGAATATGTAAGTAATATAAATATAGGTGAAGTATACAGTACTGTACATCCAGATACCTTAAGGCAGCTCACCCCTGATACCCCCACATATTTTAACAGCCTAAGTCATTTATGGTGCTCCCCCCTGACTCATTAATACAGGGCCGCATACCACTGTTACATACACTGGCCTCTGGAGTGCATAAGAGCAAACATGTATTGTGTAGGTGATGCCCACACATATATGGCCCCAGCCCCACTGTATGTGTGAGGGATACAACAGGCGTGGACTGCTGGCTGTAATGGCAGTATAATGTACTCACAGCCCACTATGGAACAACTGCCTACAGCATGTCATATATGCAAACCTGATATGTAGGTGGAGAACAGAGGTTGGGACACAGGCACACATGTGGAGAACTGTTGCCATACATTAAGCAGGTTGCTGGTGTTACAGGATAGTCTGCAACATTCCCTTAGTCAGGGTATTGAGGTCAGAAACAGAAATGGATGTAGCCATGTACTGATAGCACTCAACATACATACTGCCAGTGACATATCTGACACAGGACCTGTGTGCTGGACAGACAACACATGATAGGCACGCCTCTGGCCACCAAGAGGATAGGCCCACAGTTGTGAGCTATGCAGACAGACTGCATTCCATGGTATAGTTGTTTGTACACACACACACACAAAGTGTAACACCAGTGCTATACAAAGCATAACACAACTCTACTCACACTCTGTCTGTAGTTCCTGAACTTCCTACGGATATGTAGCTGCCCTGAGTGTGCAGGCTCTCCTGTAAGAGGTAGTGCTACCTGCTGTGTCTCTAACACTGATGCCCACACACAAGTAGGATGTCCATCACACAGGAAATGTAAAGCAACTACGCCCACATGATGTAGGTATTTATAGTGGGTGGTTGTCATGACAGTGGTAACTGGGAGTACTACACATGTGTAATCATATATATATATATATATATATATATATATATATATATATATATATATATATATATATATATATATATATGGTTATCTGGATAATTATATATACATATACGCCCACCATATGTCCTGGACATGGAGCGTAGCCCTACCCCAGCCCCTATAGTCCCAAAGTTGTAGTGCAAGGGGATGTCAGGTATGTATACCAAGAATATTAGTACACTGTTGCTTCTGTCATTGGGATTGTCTTCACAGACATGGTGTTTGTGGAAGGTCACATCTGCTTCTAACATGTGTGCCATTGGATACTGACAGCCATCCTAAGGAAATCATTGTAATGTACCGCTGCTAGCATGTAATGGCCCTGTGGACTGCAGCAGAGATATCGGTCAATATATGTGGAAATTCTGACAGACTCTGCACACTCCAGAGGTACACACATAAGCCCTTAGTGCACATGTGTAACATGCCTGCCAATATGGATGTAGACAGCCATGTAGATGGGTATAACACATAATGACTGTTATACATTTGCCACCAGGAGTTATGCATTCACACACTCCTGTCTGGCCTGACACATAATGACTGCTGGTGCAGGGGTGCCATGGCCACATACTACCCACTAGATGTTGACATACATCTGTACAGCATCCCACTGCTCTGTCTGATGTACATGACTTTTAAGGGAGGCATGGCAGCAGTACATCTGGCAAGTATCTGTACATGACATCTCACTGGGTAAGTACACTAAGCTGCTAGGCATGTAACAATGCACTGTGCAGGCTACAGGTGGACTGGCTCAACACTGGCCTACATCCCCTATGGGGGAATGCACATGTACCTGCATATATAGCAGGCTCCACAGGCATATCACAGCACAGGGTAAGATACACCTGTGTGAAAGTGCAAAACCACATCCAATGTGAACACAGCCACAGCCTTATATGGTAAGCTAGCATAATATTCCAGTATATGGACAATCTGTTCTACACCATCCTCATATGTGCTATTCACAGAATGACCCTACATATACTGGGCTGCTACACAGTTTGGTCTGATGGCTGTCTGTGGTATGGGTCATGTGTGTGTATGGTCGTATGAACATGTACGTCAATACGGTACCATGCAGTGGGGCAGCATGTAACATCAGATAGGAGGGGTGCTAGAACAATGACATCTACCAGTCTGTACACAGGCTCAAGTACTTATTAACAATACACACACTGCCGACATTCACCATACGTACACAGACCTCAGTACTGTACAATCATCCACAGAATGTCCAGGTTATGTCATGAAATAATAACTCCTACTGTACATAACATGTGTAGCAGTCTGATATATCACTGGCTTGTTATCAGATATAATGACACTAATTATGGTGTATGGCACATATGCACCACTTCATGCATGACATATGTACAAAGGCTGACAGAGGTGTGGCTGGAAGCACATACACAGGGCCAATATTGACATGTTGCTGTGATACCCTCATACATTTACTGTTGTAACAGGGTTTGTTGCAACATATGTCCTATGAAGGATATGAAGTCAGTAACTGTCACGGCCTTCACCATCTACAGACTGCAATCCTCACACTACCTTCTGCAGTCCACAGATAGATTCTCTGTGGCTAACACATGAAACCAAACGCACAACACTGGCCAGTCTGCAGATGACCCTGCAGATGAAGATTCCTCATAAACATGGAAGTGACATGGCAGGTATTGCAACATGTATGGCAGTCATATCCAGACAAACACTGTTAAACCAACATTATTCCATATGCATTATAGCAGCACTTGTAGTCTGTAGTCAGGTCAGGCACATCCCTCTCCTGTTTAGCCCTCTTTACACAGTGTATGTTGTTAGAGGGAAATCCCCAATCCATCTGAGATGCTGTTTGCCAAACAACAGATCTAGTTCCTGCTCACAGTAAATGAAAAGGGCCAACACCACCATGATATTCCTAGGTATTGGAGTGTTTTTCCATGCAATTGGCTATGGGAATGTTACCACATGCAATCAGCGAGGGGAGGGCTGCAATTCATGTAGAGGCCATCAGCTGATCATGATAATCACTTAAAATACACATGCTGCTGCCTAAGCAAAGCAGGTGTGGGTCTCCACATCCACCAGAGAGGGAGGAGAGGCAGACAGAGGCAAATACCTGTCAGGGAGGGGTGGGAGAGTAAAACTGTATTATGTTTGTGTCACACACCTACCAGCACAGGGTATCAAACCCCCGACAACTATGTAGTGCTATCACAGTTAGATGCAGTTATTGGATGCACTACATGGGTTACCTGTTGTGGAGCACTCAGAACATATATGTGATGGTGAGTGACATCTGCAACAGGGATACGGTACATATAAGGTAGGTGACGTACACGTTCCTGTCTGCATGAACAGGTGCCAGCGTCAGCACAGCCAGAGTCTCACAGGGATGCACACACATTGACACGCTTGGCAGGGCCAGGAGTACAACTCATCAGTAGTGGGATTGCTAGAATACATCACTGTGCAGCTATCAAATGCATCACATGGGTCATATGGAGTTCGTAAGGGCAAAGATTATAAGGAGGTGTCAGACATTAGACAGCATGCTTCAGTATGCCCATGGGGGGTTGTAGTGAGTGTGGATGTGGTCATACGCACTATACAACACACACACAAACAATCTGGGTGTCAGTACTGACATGCATGGGTGCATGTCTGCACGGGTGTGGGGTGATCAACTGAGCCAACAGGCTATACAAGGGTAGGTGATGGGTATACCTTGGCATCAGGCCACATGTCAAAGGTCTGTATTGTGGCTCAGGGCTGTAGTTTCTGCATTTGCCCACACAGGTGGGTATTGTATCCCCATCCAGTCACCTGGGTGACTATTGTGTGTGGCCAATGCTGTGCTTTGCCTACCATGTATGTGTACCTTAGACATGGATGGTGTCTAGGATGTGCACACCTCCCACATGCATGTACAGTGACATGTGGAGCTGTACCTGGGGTGTCTGGCCCATGTTGTGAACACGGATTATCATCAGATATGCCAGTCTTGCCCACCTGTGGCAGGAACTGGTAATGGGCAGCAGGTTTACCCTGCACCTACATTGATAGCATGTTAACAGCATTCCCTTGTGTCAGTGGCATCTGTCCATACAGGGCATGTTGTCAGGCATGGTATGTCCATTGAGGGTCACATGTGAAAGCACCACAGATGGTGCAGGTGTCCATTGGGGAACATGGGGGAGGTGCACTGTTTGCATGTACATGCATATTGGACAGATGGGCAGGGTGACATGTCCTTTGTAGCCCACTGCTATCACTCCATAGTCACTATCGGTGGTCAATATGCAGTGTACTACACACATATTGGCTGTTGCCTAGGCATGTGTGTGTATGAGACATGGGTAGAGAGTGTGATCTGGGTAATACTGGGGTTGCTAACTGTCATTGCCTGGCCTTGATGTCACATGTATGGGTATGGCTTTGCATGTGTTATCCCAGTATGGTTGACATTGTGATATGTAGTAGGGCCACCATATAAGAAATATGCAAAACCCACTCTACATTGGCCAAGGGTGTCACACACTCACAAACACCTCCACACAGGATACAAGTTACAAACACACACACACACACACACACACACACACACACACACACACACACACACACACACACACACACATGTGTTATGTTTTGGAGTAGAACCCCTACTTAACTAGTTTAGTACACTACACAGTTATAGTACAGGCCATGGACACTACTAGAGCATGCTTTCCCCAAAGCTGTATTTCACAATGAATGACATCAGCAGGATTATGAAATAAGGCATTTCAAATGTACTGCAAGTGAGTAACCTAAAATGCATTTCTCCCTACACAGACAGAGAGACACACTCAAAACATCCGCAACTGACATGTGTGGGTATAGAACCCCTGATTGAGATCTATCTCATACTACAGCATAGAGCTGTTATAGGACACACCATGGAGATTGCTCAAGAACTCTTTCCCCAAAGGTGTATTTCACAATGGATGACATCAGCAGGATTACCAAAGTAGGGCATTTCAAATGTACTGCGAGTGAATAGCCTAAAATGTATTGCTCCCTACACAGACAGTGAGATGCACTCAGAATATCCACGACTGACATGTGTGGGTATAGAACCCCTGACTGAGATCTATCTCATATTACAGTATAGAGCTGTTATAAGACGCACCATGAGGATTACTAGTGAGCTTTTTCCCCAAAGTTGTATTTCACAATGGACGGCATCAGCAAGATTACCAAAGTAGGGCATTTCAAATGTACTGCGAGTGAGCAGCCTAAAATGCACTGCTCCTTACACAGACAGTGAGACACACTCAAAGCATCCACAATTGACATGGGTGGGTATAGAACTCCTGACTGAGGTCTATATCACATGACAGTATGAAGCCATTATAGGATGCACCATAGAGATTACTAGAAAATGCCTTCCCAAAAGGTGTATTTCACAATGGATGACATCAGCAGGATTACCAAAGGAGGGCATTTCAAGTGTACTACGTGTGAGCAGCCTAAAATGCACTGGTCCTTACACAGGCAGTGAGACACACTCAAAGCATCCCCAACTGACATGTGCAGGTATAGAACCTCTGACTGAAGTCTATAGCACATGACACCATTGAGTTGTTACAGAACGCACCATGAAGATTACTAGAAAATGTCTTCCCCAAAGGTGTATGATGACATCAGCAGGATTACCAAAGTAGGGCATTTCAAATGCACTGTGAGTAAGCAGCCTAAAATGTATTGCTCCCTACACAGACAGTGAGACACACTCAAAGCATCCCCAACTGACATGTGTGGGTATAGAATTCCTGACTGAGGTCTATATCACCCTACAGTATGGAGCTGTTATAGGACATACCACAGGGATTATTAGAGAACTCCTTCCCCAAAGGTGTATTTCACAATGGATGACATCAACAGGATTACCAAAGTAGGGCATTTCAAATGTACTGCGTGTGAGTAACCTAAAATGCATTGCTCACTACACAGACAGTGAGCCACACGCAAAACATCCACAACTGTCATATGTGGGTATAGAGCCCCTGACTAGGGTCTATATCACTCTACAGCATAGAGCTGTTATAGGACGCACCATGGGGATTACTAATGATTGTCTTCCCCAAAGGTGTATTTCACAATGGATGACATCAGCAGGATTACCAAAGTATGGCATTTCAAATGTACTGCGAGTGAGTAGCCTAAAATGTCTTGCTCCCTACACAGACAGTGCGACACACTCACAACTGCCATGTGTGGATATAGAACTCCTCACCGATGTCTATATCACACAACAACATGGAGCTGTTACGGGACGCACCACAAGGATTACTAGAAAATGCTTGCCCCAAAAGTGTATTTCACAATGGATGACATCAACAGGATTACCAAAGTAGGGCATTTGGAATGTATTGCATGTGACTAGCCTCTAATGCATTGTTCCATACACATACAGTGGAACACACACACACAAAAACATCCAGAACTGCCACACTCTAACTGTACGCAGTTACTGGATGTGCTACAGCGCTTACTGGCCTACAACCATCCCAGAAGTGTATTTCTAGGTTGGTGACATCAGCAGCCTTGGCAAAGTTGAGTATATGAATTGTAAGGAGTGTGAGTACCCTAAAATGTATTGTTCTCTACACAGTCAGAGACACACACAGTTGACATGTCTGGGGTTAGAACACCTACCTAACTACTTTATCACACTACAGCCGTATGCAGCTACAGGACACACTACAAAGATTAGTGGATTTTGCCCTTCCCAGAGGTGTATTTCTAGGTTGGTGACATCAGCAGCCCTGGCAAAGTTGAGTATATGAATTGTAAGGAGTGTGAGTACCCTAAAAAGAAGTGCTCTCTACACAATCAGTAACAGACAGACACACACACACTTGCCTTGTCTGGGGTTAGAACACCAAGCAAACTAATTTATCACACTCTGGCTGTATGCAGTTACCAGATGCACTACAGAGATTACTGGCCTACAACCTTCCCAGAGGTGTATTTCTAGGTTGGTGACATTAGCAGCCTTGGCAAAGTTGAGTATATGAATTGTAAGGAGTGTGAGTAGCCTAAAAAGCATTATTCTCTACACAGTCAGACACACACACAAACACACTCACAGTTGCTAATTCTGGGGTTAGAACTCCTACCTAACTAGTTTATCACACTATAGCAGTACACAGTTTTGGGACACACCACAGAGATTAGTGGGCTTCTGCTCTCCCAAGGGTGTATTTCACATTGGATAACATCAGCAGGCTTGTCATAGTAGGGCTATGGGGTGGGCGGTATGTGCATGGGCCAGAACCCATTCATCTAGGGGTTGACATGCCACATGCGGACACACACGGGGTCATATGTCACAGGTACGTGTATGCAGTTACTACATGACTACTTCCTTGTATAGTCATGTTGCACAGCTGGCACATGCACCACATAGTCTGTAATGCTGACAGATACTAGTGGCTATTATCTGCAGTGGGTGACATCTGCACCTCATGTGTTTGGGGTTCTTTGGCTGTGTGCTGGGTGGGACAGGGCTGGATGGCTCCTTGTCATGGTCACCCTCTTCCACACATCTATCTCCGTCTGCCTTTGGCTTATTATAGTGTGTTGTCCTTACATATATGTCTGTATTCCTATCCATTGTCTGTGCAAGACAGGAGTGGTGCATACTGACATGTGTCTGCACTAAGAACTGCGACTGCCAGATATGTCTAGTCCACTGGTGTTTGCAGACATGGCCTTCATGTGTTTAAGTGTGTGAGCATGCCCAGTATGGCCATGTGTATTGCATGTGTGGATCAAGTCTAAGTAGTGTGTACTGCGGTGCTGACCTTTGTGTTGTACACCGATAGGTAGCATGATGTGTCTGCAGGGTATCTATTGGTCAGTTGGCATTTACTGTTGCTACATTTCTGCATAGCAGGGGGGGACACTTGACCATTTCTACATTTCTACACAGGTTTGGGGGGGGCATACCTGACTGTTACTATATTTCTATGTCAGATGGAGGGATTGCACACCTGACTATTTCTACACAGGAGTGAGGGGTACACCTGACTGTTACAATAAGTCTACATAGGATGGAGGGCCACACCTGACACTTGTACACATTTGCTAGGACTGTAATGGTATGTCAGGTACTCCATTTCAGTCTGTAGTCTTACCTATTGTGCTGGCTAGAGGCATACCAGTGTACTGCAGATCTTAGCTTTTAATTACCTACATATTAGTTTCTGACTTCCTAGCCTTCACAACTGACATCCAACTGCCTGGCCTGCTGTAGTCTGTTTGTGTAGGCCTGGGGGCTGGGGGGGGGTTACCCATAGGCCTCATTCAGAGGCCATAGTAAAGCATTTGTTTGCATTTGTCTACACCTGTCCTGCTGGCTGTGACTGTTGTTGGGTATGTGACCCCCCCCCAAACTGGCATGTGTGAGTCATTTACCTTGTGCGTATCCCAGTATTGAGGGTGGTGCTGCAGAGCTGCCTATGGTGGATGCACATAGTACACTCCCTATACAAGGTTGAGCACAGGTAGTGTCATGTTTGGCATCCCTTTTACTGTATGTGTGAGTCAAAGAGAGGTGTCATTCCCTGGGTCCCTACCATGTCAGTGCATGTGCCATGTGTTGCCTCTTTGCCAAGGACAGGGCATACAGGGCATGCCTCCTTTTGCCTACTGGGGCAGGCTCAGGTTGTTCCTCCTCCGAGTCACTCTGTGCCTGTGCAGGCCTTGGCAATGGTGGGGGGCTGTGTGGCCCCTGCCCCATGCTGTTCCTGATGCAGCTGTTTCTGCAGGATCATATTGTGTAGCATGGCACATACAAGGACAATTTGGGTGCATGTATTTGGTGAGTACTGCAAGGCTCCACCAGATGTGTCCAGGCACTGGAACCATGACTTCAGCATCCCAAACACATGCTCTATTATGATTCTTGTTTGTGCATTTGCCTTATTATGGAGTTCTTGTTAGGGTGTGTGTGCATTTCTGATGAGTGTCATCAGCCACGGCTCCAGTGCATATCCAGCATCCACCATTAGGTGACCATGTGGGATGTCCCCATTGGCAAATCTCTGGTACAGCTGAATCAGATGCCTGCTGTGGGAATCGTCAAAGCTTCCAGGGCAGCCAGCACACACATTCATTATTATGCCCTGGCATCGCACACGACCTGACAGTTGATGGAGGGGAAGCCCTTACGGTTGATGTAGACCCTACCCCGCTCACTGGGTGGTGCTTTGATGCATATGTGCGTGCAGTCTATTGCACCCACTACCTCAGGTTATTCTGCTATTTGGTAAAAGAGACACATATTGCTGGCCAATGCCTCACGGGTGTTGGGGATATATACATGCTCACTGACATGTGCTGATATGGCATCCAGGAACTGGTGGAGTACCCTGGATGCTGATGCCTGTGAAATCCCCATCATATCCCCAGGTGGCCTTTGGAAGGTACTTGTAGCTAGTATTCATAGGCCTACACATACCTTGGTATCCACTGGGATGGGTTCCCTTTGTTAGTTCTGTGTGTGAGGCGTGGCCGGCACAGCTCAACAATTTGCTGTAGAAGGTCCCTGTCCACCCTATAGCACTCCGCTATCTCCAGCTCATGTAGCCCTTGGTAGGTTACCCTGGGTCTGTACACTCTTCTCCATCTCCTCACTGCGGGTTGGTCGGCAGCATTTACATCCTCACCACCCTCAGCCTCTTGCACATGCTGGTGTATGATAGCAAAAGTAGCCCCTAACATTTTTTGTTTTGCTTTCGTTTTGTAAAATTTCCCTGTTTGTATACACCAGTGATGCAGAGTTTTTGGGAAAAAACAAGGGAGAAAGGTGTTTGCATAGTTTATCGTGGTGTGCTGAGCTGGTCTGCTGCCTGTGTAATTGGCTGATTCTGATACATTTCACCTGCCAGCTAAGCTAGTTCTTCTTGATTACCTTCCTACTGCTGTTTTCCCTTCTCATTGCCTTCCTATTTAAGGCCAGGGGTGCGCTGCACAAACAGAGTGCTCAAATGTGCACAGAGCTGCTATTTCCTGGTTTACTTTTTTTTTTCTTTAAAATCCAGTGCATGGCACACACACCCACTTAAGCTTTGTAAAGAGTGCTAGGCAGGTTTATACACACCCCCTAGCTTAGCTATGCTAAGCTAGGAGCAATCCTGAGCCACAGGGCTCCAATCCGCTTACAGTATGCCTGATACACACCCCCATGATGTCACCTATATCGTAGTCTTGCACCCAGCCATTCATACTCTTACACTCTTGGGACCTGCCTCACATACTGGGGAACACTGGGATTAACTATTTTTCCCCTCATTTGCATAGGATTGCCTGCTAATGCATAGTTACATGTCTCACACTGAGCCTCCCCTCTTGGCAACCATTACTCACTGGCCAGGTTGTCTTCTGCCTGCCATTGACTTGCATGGCAGAATACTGATTTTAGTTAGAATGCTCATTTTAGGTTTATTTTATTATCCCCGATCCCATTTGTGCGCTGCTGCCCTATGCTTAAACAGCCGAGATTGGCGAAAAAAAAAGTTTTTTTTTAATTTTTTTTATTGTTTGCAATGCCAATGGCCTTATACCTGGCCATTGGCATGCTTCCTCAATGATATGCAGCCTTTATTTGGAGCTGTCATAGCTCCGTTTCAGATTTTGTAGAAATGTACTCGGTTACTAACCGAGTACATTTCTGCAGATAGCACTTGCCTTGCACAGACTATTGCAAGCTTCCTGGATTGCAAAATCACCTCATTTGCATGAATTTCTCCTGCAAATGAGGTGATTTCCACACCAGGGCTTTGTCCGTGCATGATTAGTGCAGGAGCTCTCATGCACGCCCCTACAGGCTGTTCCTGGATTGCACGGCAGACATATTGCCTGCTAGAGCTCCTGCATTAATCATTCAAGCTGTGCAGAGCATAGAGAATCCTGGGGTGATGTTCTGTTACTACAATGAGGGAAGAATACATGACAATGGCAGATAGCAGGGCAGATTGTTTTTGGTGAAACTACTGCCAGAATAAACTGTAGTTATGTAGTTAACATAACATTTCTGTTCACTTATTTATTTACATCTGTGAGTGGCAGGAATAGCAAACTTTTAGTTATGTACTCACCATAACTTCAGATGTTTGGGATCCATCTCGCCTACATTCTGACTGATGGGTTCGGAGTCGATCCCTCGGCTCCGACTCGGCACGCTTATGCCAAAGTGCGAAGTCTCTTATTGGCTGAGCTTACTATATCCCAGGATGCACCACTACCAGTCCCCCAGATCTAGTTTGTCCGCATACATGCACACATGCACGCACTGATTATATAACATCGTCAGATGAAACAAGATAAAACAGTAGAACTCAAACCGCTCAATCTCTTCTGATCTCCAAGGCAGGGGAAGGAGGGTAGGTAGATGGATCCCAAACATCTGAAGTTATGGTGAGTACATAACTAAAAGATGTTATGTGATCCTATCTCACATTCTGACTGATGGGACAGCCCCTAGCACCTGAATCTTGGGTGGCTCACTGGAAAACACTCCTGAGTACCGTGGAACCAAATGATGCTCGCCTTTAGATGCCACATCCAATTTATAGTGGGAAATGAAAGTGTGATTTGACCAAGTAGCCGCAGCACAAATCTCCGATATAGCAAGTTTGGAATGAAAGGCTATAGAAGTTGCCATAGCTCTGGTAGAGTGAGCTTTGATAGATGTAAGTTGCTTATTCAAGAAGAATAAGCCTGAGTTATACAATCTCTAATCCATTTGGAGATAGTAGCTTTTGTAATGGTTTTACCCAATTTATTGTCTGAGAAGGACACAAACAATTGGTCTGACCTACTTAAATTGCTGAGTCCTGTCTAAATAGAAGCGTAATTGCCTGTGAACATCCAATTTATGGAGAGTGTATTCTGCATCATTGGAGAATTTTGGGAAGAAAACTGGTAGCTCTAGAGATTGTTGAAGACAGAGATTAGAACAGACCTTTGGGACAAAGGATGGATTAGGCCTAAGTGATACTCTATCCTTGTGGAAAATCAAGTACGGTGGTTTAATAGATAGGGCTTGAAGCTCTGAGACTCTTCTTGCAGAAGTAATTGCAACTAAGAAGGCAGTTTTCCAAGACAGATATTTTAACTCACATGTAGCAGCAGGTCGGAAGGAAGGGAAGATGTTAATGCACGAAGCACCAAATCAAGATCCCACGGAGGCGCAGGATGAAAACTGGGGTCTTAACAGGCCCACTTAATTTAATAAAAGTCTTGCATATCTGCTGCTCATCAATGGAGGATCCATAGATTCGTGGAATTTAGAGATAGCCAGTTGTACTTTAATAGTAGAGACAGAAGATCCTTGATTAAACAGGGATGTTAAAATTTCAAAACTTCCGATCGGAGCAGTGATAGGGTCTAAGCTCCTGAGTTGAGCTCCAGATAGCAAACCTCTTCCACTTACTGAGGTACAATTTGTTAGTGGTGGGTTTGTGGCTGAAGATAAAATGTGAATAACTTCCTGGTCTAATGTATGACTTCTGACTAAAGTCGGAAGTGGAGGAGCCAGGCTGTCAACTTCAAGGGGACTGATGCTGTTGTCCCGACTGATGGATTAGCAGATCCGAGTTAGATCTAACGCCCAAGGATCGCCCACCGCATGTTTCTTCAGGTAGGGAAACCATACCTGACGAGGCCAGTATGGAGCAATCAGTATCATTGTGGACCCCAATTGAGAAGCTTTTGAATGACTTTGGAGAGAAGTGGTATCGGAGGAAAGGCATAAAGTAGCCCTGTTGGCCAAGGTTGTGCTAGAGCATCCATAGCTGCTTCCCTGATGTGGGGTCAAGGAGAAGAACCTTGCACTTCAGGTTTAGTGGTGTTGCAAATAGATCGCAGCACGCTCCCCATCTCCTGAAAACCTGAGCTGCTATTGTTTCGCTTAGGGACCACTGCGGAGGAGAGAGAATTGTCCTGCTCAATTTGTCTGCCAATATATTTGATTTCCTGTGGGTCGCTGCCAAGAAGCGGTTGGTAGCTACAGCCCATTCCCATACCCTCATGGCCTCTGCAAAGGGGTAAGATCTGGTCCCTCCTTGTTTGTTCAGATACCAGACCACCGACATGTTGTCTGTGCGGATGGCGATGATGCCCTGAGGAAGAAAGTTGTGTAAGGCCTGTAGGATAGAAGTACAGCCCTCATCTCCAACACATTGATGTGGAGAAGAGCTTAGATCTGGAAGCCAGGAGCTCCTGAACTAACCTGCCCAGACAATGCCCCCACCCTATCTGGGAGGCATCTGTCGTCAGGGTAACCACTGGAGAGGGAATAAAGGGCCTTGATTTAGATTGGATGTCTGAAGCCACCAGCGAAGGTCCACATGATGTTTCCGTAATCATGATGTGATGATTGAGGGAAGATCCTGAAAGGACCATTGAGTTGACAATAGCCACTGAAGAATCCTCATGTGCAATCTTGCCAGAGGAACTAAAAGAACCACCTAAAACTTGAGAGACCATCCCTGGCTGGGCTTTTGATCTTGAAATCAGAGCTTGAACTTGGCCCCAGACTTTGACCAAGTGAATGTAATCCCCAGGGTAGCACCCAGGGAGATGGTGGCTTTGAGGTTGTCCATTAGTAGATGCCTGGTGGTGGCAGTCAGGAGCCACTCGTCCAGATAGGGAAACACTTGGAATCCAAGACTTCTCAGGTGAGCACTACTGCCAAACACGGTGAACACCCTGGGGGCTGTGGTGAGCAAGGGCAAAATTGGTAATGACTGACTCCCAGGCTGAAGCAGATACCTCCTGGATGTATCGGTATGTGATAATAGGCGCCCTTGAGGTCTATGGAGCACATCCAAACATCCTTCTCCAACAATGGGAGAATGGATTGTAACGTGACCATTCGAATTTGATTTCGTGGACGGATTGGTTCAGTCTGCTGAGATCCAATATTGGTCTCAGGTCCCCTGTCTTTTGGCACTAAAAGAACCTGGAGTAATCGATCCGATCTGGTCTGTGGGGACCGTTGGATGATTTTCTAGCAGCTTTAAAGCTTCTGTGGCTGCAATTTCCTTGACTGGGTGGTCCGGGATTTTTGGACGGTGGTGGTGAGTATGTGAATGGATGGTGTAACCTCCGCAATGATCCGGCACCCATCTGTCCTGAGTGATTGACTCCCAGGCTTTTAGGTGCTTGGCAACGACACCCGACTGGCTCCGGAGCAGCACAGCCGGGCAATCCCTCATGATGTGTGGGAGGCTGAAGAGCCACCAAAGGACTCATGGTCTCCAGAATTGGGGGTTCTCTGCCGCCTGGGACGCTCCCAGAAAAGCCCTCTGCCTCTGGGGGGAATCTTCCTGCTGTTGAGGAAAACTATTTCGGAACCACATCTTCCCCTCCTTGGCCTTGGGATAAGGCTGAAAGGGAGTGGAATAACGGGCACCTATGGCAGATAAAGTTTTTCCCTCTTGCTCACAGCGGGGTGTCTTTAACCTTGGGTCCAAACAAAGAGGACCCATCAAAGGCGCCGAAGGAAGACTTGAAGGCCTCCAACTGACAAGCGAGCCAGGCTTGTCTCCTCAGAGCCACGCCTGTGCCTGCCGCTTACCATAGGAAATGAGCCTCATGGACGAGTTAGAAATTGACATAAGGATAGCCAACTGAGAGCTAACCGACTGGGCTAGCTGCTCAGGTAGGTTACCCGAGAGGAATCTGACAGCCCTTGACCAGATCCCTCTGAAGCCTGGTAAAATGTGCCAAATAATTCAGAGACCTTAAGTAAAGGCGCTGAAGTCAGGGTGCGCTTGCACCTGTCCATGCTCCTAGACTCCTTATTAGGAGGATGGACGGACGTTGAAGCCTCTGCCACGCCCTGTTGTGTAGCAGATGCCACCATGGCATCTACAGCCACGCCTTTAGTGAGGAACTTCGGGTGGGGCAGACAAAAATTTATTAGGACGAAGGGACTGGTTCCACGGTATCTGGATGTCCCACGCCACAAACTAAATCCAGAAGCTCGTCAAGGGGAGACAAGGCGGAGGGCTGAGCCCCAAAGGCCTTGAGGAGCACTGACTCATCAGCAGAGGGGGTTTGGATATCCAGCCGCCTCGTTGTTTGAGGATCTCTAAGATGTCTGCAAATGAGACATCATCCGAGGACGACAGGGGACCCTCCGCATCATCAAGATCAGTGTCCGATGTAATAGACTCGGGGAGTCACGTGCACCTCGTGCTTTCTCTTCCCTCGGGGTTCCTCCAAGACAACTAAGAACCCTCAGGAGGGAACCCCAATGGGGTAACCTCAGGCCCAGGGGCTCCGCTGCCTACGGACAGGGAACTGCCAAAGACTCAGTCTCCACACCCAGGGAAGGTGCAGAGATGGCGAAGACTTGGCCAAGGCACTCCTCATAGCCCTGAAAGCCGGACCCCAGAATCCTGGGAGTGTCCAGTCTCCGAGCCATGATAGCAGACAATCCGCACCGAGAGGGAGGCTCGGAACCGAAAGCATAGGTCCCAAACATCACCCCGGGTCCAGCCAAGAAGTCCGTGTACCAAACTCGACCTCGGGTCTGGTTGAGTAAGGGGTCGAGCCGACCCTAAGATCTCCACTGCAGAGGAGGAACAGCCATGGGATGGGCTATCGGCTCCAAAGCCAACTGGGTCGAAGCCCAAACAAATTTTTGAAAGACTGGGGACTGGAACAGTCTTTGGAGCACCCTGTCTATATCCGAATCCGACATCCTCGAGGACAGAGGATACTGAACGGGTTCTCCAACGGCCCCAAAGGACTAGGGGACCGCCCGAGGCGACTCGATTATCGGCGCCGAGGGAATACCCACAGTAGATTCCATCGTAGTCGAGGAGGACTTCGGCCGAGGAGGAAATGTCTGAGCCGGCAGCCCAGACCAGTGGAGCCGCTCGATGCCCCAGCCATCGAGGAGTCGAGACTGGTGGCATCGAGGCAAAGTCCTTGGAGGAGAAGCCTGCCTATGTCTTTGGCGCCGGATCTGACGGACTGGTCGGAGCCGGCCTTCTTCTTTTGGTTGGAGAAGGAGAGGATGCTAGAGCTTCTTGAAGGAGGGTTTGATTAAGCCTTTAAGAATAAGCTTATTTTTCCCTGGACCCTAGAGGAAAAGCGTGACACACGCTGCATGACTCCTGTAAATGTTTTGTACCCAAACAATAAACACAGAGAGAGTGGTCATCTGTGATTGACATTTTAAAATTACATTTGGTGCATTTTTTGAAGCCCGAAGGCCTAGGATTTTGAGACATTATGACCAAAAATGCAGTAAGAACACACAATCCAAATTTAACTTTACTTAACTGACTCTACAAAAAATCAGTTTAGAACTGCCGGTTTAACAATCTGAACAACAAGAAAACTCAAGGGGATCTAAAATCCCAAAAGTTTGAGAGGGGTTAACTGACTGGGAAAGGCCCTACAGATAAAGGAGGCCTGAAATCAGCAACAACACCCAATCACTCAACAAGTTTCCACCAAAACTTCAATCACTACACAAAGCACAGAGCCGTTAAAACAGCTTTTATGACAGGAAAAAACAATTTTCTGACAGAAAAAGTAAGTAAAATTTACTACTCAGCTCAGCCAGCTCGAGACCACGTCTTCGCTAGTTAGCGGCAAACGAGATCTGGGGGACTGGTAGTGGTGCATCCTGGGATATAGTAAGCTCAGCCAATAAGAGACTTGGCTTTGGCTTAAAAGCCAGGTGAATGGAGCCGAGGAACCCATCAGTCAGAATGTAGGCGAGATAGGATCACATAACATCCAATGGTTTATATTTTAACAGCAGATGTCATCTAAGCAGTACTGTGACAAGTGTCTGATTGTAGCCTCTTTTCCCTCTTTCTCTATTTCTGTATAGGACTGATTGAAAATAAGGGATCAAGGCAAAGACATGATAACTTTACCCATGAGGAAAATCATGCACTCGTGGCAGCACTTAGGACATATAGGAAACTTCATTATGGTAAAGGGGGCCCAGAAAAGATTAGAAAAACAAAACATGGAACCAAATAGTTTTTGAAATGAATGCAGTCGGAGGCAGAAACAGATCACTGGCACAGTGCAAGAAAAGGGCAAATTATATGGAAGCATCTGCTAGAAGCAAGGCCTGACGGAATGCAGTTTCCAGGACCATGGTGGTGGTGGGGATACTTCTCAGCTGTACAGATTTTTTCAGAATGTCCAGATTTTTGACTTGTATTTTTGGCCCATTTTTCACAAAATTGTGGGTTTCTAGGAAATCATTGGCAAATCATTGAAGATTTAAGTCAGAAAATAATGACAGGTATTTTGTGTTTCAGACTTCATACCCTTCAGAAAATTCAAGCTGATGCAAAACCTGTTATTCTATCTACTGTTCTAAGTTTTTAAGAGCTATATTTAAATTTATTTCCTATTTTGAGCCCCCTCCCATATTTATGGCTTTGTCCAGATTTCTTGCACTAAGAGAGGTATGGAGGTGGCTGATCCAAATCTGTTTAAGTTAACACCAGATGATAAATGCCTTCTGTCTATCCATGGGTATAACTATGGCACAGAAGACAGTGCAGCAGCATTTACATTCTTCAGCTCATTAAGGTTTGTTTAAAATGTGGGCCTTTTATAGTCAAAATCGAATTGTGACAGACTGGTGCAATTAAATATGTTACAAATCATTATTATTAGGTGAGCCTTGTACATCAGCAACTAACAAAAATGAAAGTAGAGTGCATGGTAAGTGTCCCAGTCCCCCTTGTAAGCATACTATGCCATATGCTGTTGCATTGTTATTAATGTTTTGTAATGATTTCTTTTGCAGAGTTAACATCAGAAACAAACAGCTCAATTGTATCAGTAAACATGTTTGAAGTCAGCAACAAATAAATACATAAATCAGCAGTTGTACCTGGTACCATCTGGTCATCATTAGACAAAGTGGGACTTGAAATGGGAGCAGCATGGGTCACTTCACCACCAGACCAGTGTATGATCATATTATGCAGAATGCAATACAGAGTACACATCCTGCATGCAGTAGCTGGGCATATTGAAGGGCACCCCTACCTAATCTAGGCACTTGAAATGGCTCTTCAGGAGGCCAAACACTCTCTCAATGACAATAAGGGTCTGGAACAGGGATGTGTTATATGTCCATCCAACAGCTCCTGAAGGAGTTTTCATTGGGGTTATGAGCCATGGCATGCAACAATACAGTTTAGCATAAATATCTACTTTAACAACATAAACAAAGAAATTCATCTTATCAACAAGATGATCACTGGGCATCCTACCATGTAGGAAGAGGTGGGAGAGTGAGCTAGTTTGTTAGATATGGGAATCAAGTGCACTGCCAGGAAGATGAACAGAGATGTTGGTGATGCATCCCATACATCGCACACTACACGGCCGTTGATGGAATAGTTGTCCTTCTTATTGCGGTACCACTCCCCCTGTGGACCAGGAGGGGCCCTAATTGCAGTGTGGATGCAATCTATCGCACCGCATTCTTCACAGAAATGTGCCAGTCCATAATATGCATGCACAGTCCTGGGTTGGTCCTGAGGTGACACTGGGAAATAGATGCACTGATCCACATGTGCCAAGAGTACATCCAGGAACTGCTTCAGTATCCTTAAGGCAGAATCCTGTGAGATCCCCATCTTGTCCCCAGCTTGTCTCTGGAAGGCCTCTGTAGCAAGTATAGTGAGATCTACACATATTTTGATGTCCACAGGAATAGGAAATCCATGCATTCCTCAAGTGCCGCTATGGTATCAAACATGCCCACTAAGATCCTTATAATGTCCCTTTCCAGTCTAAACCTATCAAGGATTTCTTAATTATCAAAGTTATAATGAGTAATACTTTGTTTATATTTTTGCTTTTCTTGGTGCTGTTGCTCCTCCCTCTTTCTTCTATTTTGTCAGTGTCACCAACAGCCAAAAGATATATGAGCAAAACAGAAGATAAAAAGTCGAAATAATTCTGTTTAAAGCTCTTTGCTCACTCAATACATTTCCTGATTCTTACTGTAGGTTATACTTATTAAGTATAGATATATAAGTGTCTGCATGCACATGCACGTGCACACACATGCACCCACACACACACACACACACACACACACACACACACACACACACACACACACACACACACACACACACACACTTACTGTCTGTCTGTTTTTATTATATACAGTTATAACACTTACTGTCTGTCTGTTTTTATTATATACAGTTATAAACACAGTCATATCTGTTGGGCACCACTAAGTACTGAAAAGTAGGACACAGAGAAACCATGTAAAGCCCTTCTGCCCACATCATGAATTATTTACACAGGGAGATCTCTGAAGAAAGAATCTTGTCTCATTAAACCAGAATCTGTCAGATCAAGGTTTAAGGGCAGTTCCACTGCTCAGCATATAGCGTTTCCCATGACTGCTGCTACCATCAAGCTGGAATGAATAGGAATTTAAGTTGCACTGGTAAGTAAGTGACATCTGTATTATTGGCAGGTGGAAGAAGAATAATTAAACTTTAAACTGCATCCACTTTAATTTCTGTTTCAAGTAATCTGTCTTTTAGATTAAGCTGTATTAGTATGTTTGAGTAGTTTAAAACTGAAATATCAAAGACTTCAGTCAGACTTATGACCGCAGCAGCCATATCTGCTTGTTACATACTTTGCATGTAGAAGCTAATGCTGAAAAAAATATAGAGTTATGGGATTCAGATTAAAACATTGCATAAGACTTTTGCATTGCAATATAAGGACAAGAGAGTGTGAAAATTGCCAACTTTGATTTGTCTAAATATTAGTTTTTTCATTTGTTTTCTAAAGCTCTTAACATTGCTTATCATTTGTTCCATGCAACCTGTGGCATTTTATTTTATAACTTTTGCAGTTTCTAATTATAAATATCAAATGCCATGTTACACTAATGCTTCCCTAAAACTGCTTGTGATATTCATTAGTTGTCCCATAGAACTTCCATAAAAAGGAACAATTGTCATAATGTAAATAATAGAAGATCAGCTGCATGGATTCCAAGGCAATTTAAACCATCTATGGATGTTGCAGGGTTACTACTCCATTGGTACACTATATGTATACATCTGTAGCTCTGGTAATGTCAGTTTAGAAATGGAGTTAGGGCCGTATGGATGGTTGGCTGGATGTGAGGTGTGGAGTGAGCCCTCGAGGCATCTCTCCACTTTGATGGACAGAAATAAAGGAAGAGGAGTAGGCAGGTGTATGCTATAAACCCCTGTGGAGACTTAGCTTATGTGGCAGCTCTGCAAGAATCAAAGCTGCAGCAGGTTGAGCTAGTCTGAATGTATGAAAATATGCAGGTGATATTGAGACACTCAATGCATGTCACGGTCAGTTCCTATTAGAAGTGTGAGCCTCATGTTTTCAGATTCTGCATATTTGAAAAATAAAGTGATTACCAAGGGGAATGCGGTTAATACTGGAACTTGCTGTAATGTCCTTAAAGCATTTTGTGGCACTTTCAGACATGGAAAGTTGTGTCCTCCCACCACATCATACACATCTTGCAGTAAAGAAAGTAGCTCAGAGCACCACAATCTCAGACTCAATATATAGCCACATGATATGCACTGTCAGTCTCTTGAGCCTCAGTTTCAAAAGGATACCAGCATGCTCTATGGGGCACAGCAATGAAGAAAACATCCCAACATTGGTGAAATATGCTTCCTTGTACTACATGGTCTGATATGCTTTCTGCTGAAGTGGCAAGTTGATCATTTCAGGACAATGTAACTCATGCCCCTGGCAACAGGTCATACCAGGCTACCTAAGACAACAGGCTTATTGGTGGGTGCTGGTGGTGCATGGAGTCTGGCAGGCAAGTATGAGAATGTCAAGACAAAACATAATTGAAAAACTCAGTTCTGATTGTCTTTTTTATATTAGTACTTCAAGAAAGTTCAGTTTTCTGAAAACAAAACTATTAGCTGTAGATTGGAGTGCACTCAGTTTCCCTCAGATCTATATTACTCTCATCTCTTCTCCATTGTAATGCTGTTAATACCAACAGTAGTTCACTGTAGGACTCCAGCACATGCCTCTAATGTTTATTTATGGCCCTTCTCATATTATAGTAAGTAGGAGGAATGCTTATGTTTACTGAAATGTAATACCAGACTATCAGACAAATGCAAATAAATGTAAATAAATTAACAAATGAAAATAAATAAATTAATCTCCTTCACAGTTATTTTGGGTCTGTATGGTCTGAGCAAAGGAAGGATTGTATACTTGTCTCTGTTCTCTTTGCCAGACATGACTGGCAGGACACAGCACATCCTGACATGTGGACAGTTACTTGCAGCCTCCCAGTACTCCTGGAATTGAGGTACCCCCCTTGATTGTGTGGTGCTGGTGATGACTGGTTTCCAGTGCAATATGGGAAGTGCATATATGAGCTTTGGTTGGTGTTCCTCAAATACTAGTATTTCACATCTGTGTAAATATTTGGTCTCTGTGTTTTATTAGGAGTTTTTCTGCTTTGTCTAATGGCTTTCTTTTCATTGTGAGAGAAGCAAATTTACTTTTACTCATCTTACCAAAATCTTGGTATGTAGAACTAGGTAGTAACTGGGTTTCATGAATATCTGATTACATAATAGCCTTAAGAGATAAAGCTAGATGATTGAAGAATAAGGCCTTTTTGAAGGACTTTAATATTTGCAAATGGATATTACAGGAGAGATAAAGTAAAAATAACGTGCTAGATGCGTTGAAGAAGAACAAGTAACCAGAATAAACAGCACCAAAAATGAAGACATCAGAATTTTACTTGATGAAAGAGCTTAACCATTGACTGGACTTATTGTGGAATAAAGATTTTAGAGGGATTTGCGACCATTGTCTTCGTTTTTGGTGCTGTTTATTCTGGTTTCATATTACAGGAGAAATAGGTCTGATGAGGAGCCATTCTGTATTAGTCAGAAAGATTTACCATGTCACTATTTATTTATATAATTGTTAACCATGTTGGTGGACTGATAAAATACCATTTTCTTCCATGAGTTGGGCCAAAAAGCATAGAACAATACAAATCATGGAATGCATACATAAAATATATTTAATGTATTTAATGCCTGATACACAGTTATGCTACAGTTGGTACAGAGATTTAATAACATGTTGCAAACATATGCAAAGTAAAATAAAAAACAGGAAAACAAAAGGTTGCTATATATACAATATAAAAGCATGCAATATATTGGTACACATACACCATTTAGGTTTATGATTAGGGTTATGATTAGGGTTTGATTAGGGTTATGAATTGTTAACAGGCTGCATCCTGTGGTACAGAGTTTGAATCCTTCAGCCTTCATGTGCCCCCTGTGTGGCCTTCAGAAACTGACTTAAACAAATAGTGAGTGCTTTTGGGGAATTGGGAAAACTGGGTATGGCTTTGCAATGGTCTCCTTGACTGAATGCCTAGTAACTATCTATGAAACTAGGTAATCTATTCAACATCAACACATATAAGAGTACATCAATAGCTCAGAAATGCTAACAACCTTATGAGCCAATGGAGATTTTTTTTTGTTCATTGCTCCAGAAGCCAGTCTACTTGTAAGTATTAAATGAGTGCTGTAAAATATTTGTATGTAAGGTATTCTAGATTTGCTTGTTTGATTTACTGAAGAAGTACATTCCAGGATGTTGCTAGACCAAAGGAAGACCTGGTAAGGGTATCAGTAAGGGAAGGGGTAAGGGTCATGATAACGGTAAGGGTAAAAGTATTGGCAAGTGTAGGGTAGGGTAAGGGTAATGGCAAGGTTAATGGTAAGGGTAAGGGTCATGGTAAGGGTAAGGGTAATGGTATGGTTAGGGATAAGGGTAATGGTAAGGGTAAAGGTAATGGTAATAGTAAGGGTAATAGTAAGGGTAAGGGTAGAGGTAATGGCAAGGGTAGGGTAAGGGTAATGGTAAGGTTAATAGTAAGGGTAAGGGTAATGATAAGGGTGAGGGTAATGGCAAGGGTAGGGGTAAGGGTAATGATAAGGTTAAGAGTAATGGTAGTAAGGGTAATGGTAAGGGTAAAGGCAAGGGTAAGAGTACCTTGCTTGTTAAGGTGAAGTGAAAGAGGATACTGGAAGGGCTTGACTTCCACTAGTTTTACAAGAGAAGAGCAGCACACATATGAAGCAGCTTAAAGGTTAAGGAGTTTACTAACAGAGTGGTGCATGCTGTTGTGTGACAGCAACATGTTTTCTAATAGTGGAAATAGTAACAAACAACCACAGTTCCCATTTTACCACAAATAATTGCAATGATAACAACATACATAACAACAAAAATGTTTTTTGACAACAGGAACAAGGAGCTGTGTTTTTTCCCCATACTCCTCTGAACACTACAATGAATCACAAGATAACAACCAACGCATTACACATGAGTACTAGACAGAGGCAGAGAGGAACAGGAATACCAAGGGGAACACCTCACAGATACAATCTCTGCCAATGATCACATCCCCAGCTCTATTAACACCTATGAACAGGACCAGTTTCAGTACCCCAACCCATGGCTCGGCAGTGTTTAACTTACTAAAAGAGTGTTTTCCTCAGAGACAATATCACTAATTAATAAAGGCTTCACATGCATCCCATCCCAATGAGCCAACGTATCTAATTTACTTCTCGATCTCATACTCTATGTTAGGAAATTAAACTTAAAAATACTGTTGGAAAATCCTTCAGATGAGGACATCCCTCACACTGACGAGTTTCTTCCTTGTAAAAGAAGCTTTGTAATCTACAACTTAATAATACATTACATGCTTCCAAACTATTTGGGAGAGAGATTTATGTGAAATATGTTCTAATGGCTGTAACTATAAATGGTATAATCTCTCTCACTCAGAAAGACAAGCTCTTTCTGCTCTACAGTCAGACAGAAGTTTAAGGATAAGTGCACTGACAAGGGGACTGGCATAGTGCTCATGGCGCAATCAGATTACATTGAATTCCTAGAAACAGATTTAAGGAACTTTGAATATTACAAAAAAGTGAATTTAAAAGCCTCACACGTTTTCACAAAAGTAGATAAAACTATTAGATCCCTGCATTTGAAAGACTGCCTGTCTGAAGATGAAGTACATTTTTTATCAGTCCCTTACTGTTTTTTAGGTAAATTCTTCAGAAAACCTAAACTCCACAAAAACAGTGAAAAGCCACCCTTCAGACGTATTGTTTCCTCAAAAAGAACAAAATGGAGAAAGTAGCAGAATACCTTGGCTTTATTTTAAACCCAATCATACAGAAAACACAATTTTACTTAAAGGATTCCTGGGCATTCCTTGACTACTTACGTCAACATTCACCACTGCCATCAAATAGCTTACTCATAACACTGGATGTTGAGGCACTTTACATGAACATCCATCATACTGAAGGAATTAATTACCTCAGGTCTTTTTTGAAGAAATTCACTTCTTTCTCAAAGTCAAAAATCGACACCATTTGAAACCTTATCGAGGCAACTGTTTCCATTTCAATGGATCTGTGTTCCAACAAATCCGAGGTGTTGCTATGGGATTAAAGGTGGCCCCAGGCTTCACAAATTGAGTACTTTCAGAATGGTAAGAAAGTACCCTAACTCAACTACCAGGATTTCTTAACACCAGACTTTATAGGAGGTACATTGATGATGTGTTTTTTGTGTGGCAGGGAACAAAATGAGACCTACTCAACTTTATAGATTCCATGTCACAAAGCATTCCCTTCCTCAATTTTAAACTTTCAGCTTGTGCATCGCAAGTTCACTTTCTGGACATTACCCTAACTATGGATAATAATACTCAGTCCTGGGAGTATAATATTTACTGGAAAGACACTTTCTGAAATAATTACCTAGACTATAACAGTCCGCATCCACACTTTATGAAAGCGAGCATAGAGGCAAGTTTATACGGCTATCAACAATTATTAGCAGGGATGATGTTTTCAAAATGGAAACACATTTTTAATTACTTTATTTAAAGATAGAAACTACCCAGCAGAGCTGCTGCACACTACCTTCACAGATGTATCGCATTCTCGTTACACAAAATATTCACCGATAATTTCTCATGATTTAAATCCATTATCCAATCAACAAGCTACTCAAAACAAATCCTCTATTTGACCTTATCAGGTGGCTGAACAGAATCAAGCCCTTACCTATGATACCCTATCAACTTACAATATTAATGAAGATGGGCACACCAGACGTCAATTGATCAATCACTCTTTTGCTCAAAACCAAGCCTTCAATGTATCAATTCAAACATTTGAACAGAACCAAACCCCCATTTCAAGCACTCCATCATCTCAAGAACCGAATTGGGACAGAGACATTAGTTTTCCATTCCCTATTTGCAGGACTTATTGTCTCTCAGACAAGTGATACACATAAACTGGTCCTTAATAAACAGTAACAGGGAATTAGTTAATTCTTTAGGAGAACGTCTACTTTTTTCACTTAAGAAAACTAAAACTTTAAGGAGTTTCTTTGACTGCTTCTCTCACAGGCATATTTTTCTGTAAAAAGTGCGTGGCTTGTAATTACATACTAGAGGGAAACAAATTTTTGTTCACACATAGATGCAAGAAAATAACCTTTGAAAAACACGTTGATTGCAACAGCTCTTTTGTAGTGTACGCAGCTGTCTGCAATACTTGCCCTGGTTTCTATTTTGGAAAAACAACCAGGAAACTTTTCAGCAGAATTAAAGAACATAATGTGTCTGTTCAGAAACAAGATGATAAAAATACCTTTGGCAGGCACAGTATATACTGCACAAAGTTTTCAGGATTTAAATATTTTGTATTAGAACAAGGCCTGATGTTTTTGGAGACATATATTTGTTGCTAGAATTCCATGAACTTAAGTGGCAGCTTGAATTAAATGCAGAATCCAACCCAGGACTCAATAAATGTATTAACTTAAAATGTCCTTTAAAATGAATGTATCACTAATTACCCTTACATGCATGTCTCCTGCCATTAATTATTTACTTTGTATCACAGGGTCACAGTACTCAGTAATTAGCATTTGTAAACAGGTCGATTGGCTACAGGTTTTTATTACTATTTTTACCTGAATACTATATTTTAAATGCATACAGTGATTTTTTTCCTTTGTTATTGGTTGACTATTTGCTGCTCTTGTCTCCAGCTTATATATTACAGGTATTTCATGTTTTTGTACATTTATAATGAAGTTCTTAACACTGATTAAGGAAACGAAAGCACTCACACTTGTTCGCTGTCTCGCCATTGGTAGGAAAGTTTGTTGTTTGCATGTTTTCTTTAATGTTAGACATTGGTTTTCATTAGGAGGAGAGAAAGAAATTAATTTGTAGACTTTTGTTAAGTTATTTGGAAAATAGATGTGTTGTGGACAGAATTCAAATGACTAAAGGAAGAGCAGATTCTAGTTTAGAGATGGAAAACTAATTTCTAGCCTTCTCACCTAGTGCAAGAGTGTGCAGTTAGAACTTGTCTGATCGAAGACTGCTGGAATGGGGCTCAGTTTTTAGCTTTTTATTGCTTAATTGGTTAATTTGTTTAAATCAATTTGCTCATTTG
This sequence comes from Protopterus annectens, assembly GCF_019279795.1. NCBI lineage: Eukaryota > Metazoa > Chordata > Ceratodontiformes > Protopteridae > Protopterus > Protopterus annectens. The sequence goes on from NC_056733.1 coordinate 533,055,352, forward strand.
CTACTGTTATAAAAAAAAAAGTATATTTTATATATATATATATATATATATATATATATATATATATATACACACACACACACACACACACACACACACACTTTATGTATCACTGCTTAGCTAGGGTTAAACTATCCCGGTGCGATAAAATCTGCTCTTCAAATTTTCCCTTAGAACGAGCCAGTTTTTTAGTTTTAGCACTAAAATCAGTTTCTTTGAGCTTAGCACTTGTTCAGAACTCATTGTAAGCACTAAATAAGCTACAAATTATTACAGTACTCAACTTTCCTCACTTGTGTAGAGGAAAACAGTTTTAGTACTTAATAAATAAGCACCTATCCAGACATGTCTAAGGGTCAGCTCCTGGTGTTTTCTCCTGTCTACCTGATGAATCTGGGCATTTTGGGGCAATGTAGCAATTGCCTCATGTACACAGACAAACCTCTCCTCCTACTACCCAACACTACAACCTGAGGGAGATACACTTATATAGCCAAACTGGAAGCAAAGCTCTCTTCACCCAAGACTGGACTAGACAGTCAAGAGGAGAAGGTAAACACTTGCACCACACCACACTCATCACATAGTCCCTCAAAACCTACACCACCAAAACACGCACATAGAAACATGAAACACACACCTACATTCGCGGAGGCTCTCAATAAAAATCTGCTCAAACAACAGAGACCACCAAAGCAGAAATGCAAGCAACCTCCACCCCCCAACACAACCCAAATGACACATAGCCCACAAACTCACTGTGCCACTCAACCACAGCCCATAAGGCATAACAACTTACCCACCATTCTAGTCATAGGCAACTCTATAGTCAGGCACACTGATGTTCCACTCACTAGGCTAAACAAGGAGAAAGTTACTGTCAGCTGCCTGTCGGGTGCCAGGATCCGCCACATAATGCAATCACTCAGGTCACTCCACAACAAGTACAAATATGACTCTGTCATTGTCCATGTTGGTGTGAATGACCTGAGATGTACCTCCCTGGACTACATGAAAAGAGACATGGAGGAGCTCTCTGATCTTGTAGCCCAGGCAGATATGACCCTAGCCCTGAGTAGCATCCTGCCATCACCCAGAATGATACCACAGTAAAGGACAAAATGATTGAATTCAACAATTGGCTAAGCTTCTGGTGTCATTCTAAAGGGATCCAGTATCTGTCTGCCTGGGATGACAAGATTGACAGACCACGATGCTTTGCCAGAGATGGCCTGCACCTGTCGCCCTTGGGATTCCGGATACTGGCTAAGGGTCTTGCCACCCCTATAGTGCCTTTTTTAGGCAAGGTTCAAATGACAAATTCACCACCTTAACAGGTACAAGAAAACAAAATCTGAGGATAATGCTACTCAATGCTAGAAGTCTAAATCTCAAAATGCATTCACTCAAGGCACTCCTTAAAATGGAGAACATCAACATCTGTGCAGTGACAGAGACCTGGCTCAAGACTCCAGCGATCACCCCTGCATTACCAGGCTATAATTCATACCACACCTTTTGGCCAACTAACCTGGACCGAAACACTGAAGGTGGAGGTGTGTCCATATTCATTAAAGATATCCATACCTCCAGGCTAGTTGCTCAGTATAGTGCATCCGAGATTATCCAAGTGCAACTAACTGTGGGCAAGACCGCAATTCAAATTGTAACTTGCTACAGATCCCCACTGTGCCCCAGGATTCCCGCCCCTCATTTCTTGATACACTGGAAAATATTATGGTACAACCCAACACTCTAATAATGGGCAATTTCAACTACCCCACCAGTAACTGTGAAAGTTACTCATGTACCAACTCTTTTGCTGAGCGTTTTCTGGAATTTATAAATTCCAGTGCCTTGGATCAATTTATCCACACCCCCACCAGGGGCAGCAATATCCTAGACCTGGCATTACCAACATGGGCAACCAGTGTTCCACACCAGAGGTCAATTCCTTGTTGGTCAGATCTGACCACAAGCTAATCACCCTAGACATCCACATCCTGCCCCCACCCCCATTAAGGAAACCACCGTAAAAAATTTCTCCAAAGCCAACTTCATGCTTCTTAACACATAAGAGGCAAACTTCACAACACCCATGCAGATGGACAATAGACGTACGACTACTGAATCCTACACAAATGCACTTTATAAGCACTTACATGAGTGCATGGATCATGCTATCCCTAACAGAACCAAGATGCTATCCTCCAAAAAAGTAAGCCAATCTGGTGTTCCCCTGCCATAAACAAACTGTACAGCAGAAGAAAGAAATTGTTGCAAAAAAGAGTAAAATCCCATGATTGGAGGAACTCCCTGGTCAGCCTCAATAGGAAACTGAGATCCTTCATAAAATCCTCCATATCTAGTTACAAAAACAAAATCGCCACTGATTCTAAAGACAACCACAAAGCATTCTATAGCTATGTCAAGAATCTCAACAGCAACACTCAGATCTGCTCTGAGTTACAGGACAATGGCACTAAATATACAGAACCGGCTGATATTGCCAACATCCTGGCAGATAGGTTCAGTGATAACTTTACCCCCCCCCCCCTAAAGGGCCCATCTCTATACTGGAAGAATGCAAAGTTCCTGTAATCACGGCTGCACAGGTAAAAACCACACTCTCCAAAGCCAAGAACACAGCATCCATGGGACCTGACAACATCCCAGGCTGCATTCTACATGAAATGCAGAATGAACTGGCACCCCACCTAAGCACCATGTTCAGTCATAGCCTCACCTCAGGCTTTGTGTCCACTGAATGGTGCACAGCAACAGTTATCCCATTCTGCAAAGGGGGAGCCAGCATGAGTCCGGGAACTACCTCCCCATTAGCTTAACAAGCCTGGTCTGCAAGGCCATTGAACGTATCATCATGGATCTTATACACAAAGACATTGGTAATCTCCAAACTCTGGACCCACCCAGTTTGGGTTTGTAAAAGGCAGATCATGTCTCCTAAACCTGATAGACTTCTTTGAAGCAGTCACCAAAGCTGTAGACAAGGGTAAGGTGGTTCACACAGCCTATCTAGATCTCACCAAGGCTTTTGACACCATCCTCCATTCTGAAAGTATAGATAAACCCACTAAACTAAGTATAAATCCCTATGTCACAAGATGGGTTCCAACTGGCTCACTGACAGAACCCACACTGTGAAAGTAGCAGACTCCAAATCCAACTTCAGACCAGTGACAAGTGGAGTACCACAGGGTTCAGTCCTGGGTCCTCCCATTTGCTATCTACTTTTTTGAAGTACAGGCTAACACAGAAGGTCTTTGGCTAACGAAGTTCACAGATGGCTGCAAACTAGGAGCCATAACTGAAACTCCTAATGATGTGGAAATCCTACAAAAGGGCCTCACTGAGACAGATGCCTGGGGTCAAAGCCATGGCCTCAAGCTCAATGCCAAAAAGTGCATTGTCATCCCCTTTGGTAAAAAACTCTGTACCCATGAACTACCACATAGGTAGTAGTCTACTTAACACCAAAAGTGTGATAAGATACCTTGGGAAACAGGTGGACAGTAGTCTCTTCTTTGATAATCACATCACCACAGTAGTCAGGAAATCCTTCTCTGTGGCATACCTCATCACAAAAGGTTTCTCATCCAGGAAAAAAGAGGTAATTGTTCCCCTCTACTCATCACTCATTACACCCATTATAGAGTACACTGCCCCTTTTGGTATGTACCTCACAAGACATCTACAACAACTGGAAAGACTGTAGAAATACCTCACAAAGAGGATTACTGGCCTCAAACAGATGTCCTACACAGACCGTCTCAAAAAACTCCAGCTTTACTCCATCACATATCACCTACTCAGAGGCAATCTCTGCCTAACATACAAAGCTATGTCAAACCCAGAGCTGTTGGACATGCTCCACTTAAAGAAATCCCAATCCCTCTGAGTTACACGCTTTATGAACCTAAACCTTGTCATTACAATAAGCAGAACATGCTAGAGGGATAGATTCCTGTCCCAGAGACTTGCCATACTCTGGAACAAACTACCAATCTATATCAAACAAAGCTTCTCATTAGCACTCTTCAAGAAAAATCTTGATTGGATGGGAAATAGGAAATTCACCCCAGGGATCTCCTCTGTGGCTCTGCTCAACAGGAGCACATGAAAATAATTTTCTTGAGTGGTGAAAGTCAGGGTACTTTTTTGGCTAGGCTTATATAGACCCTAGGGCCAATAGCCTAGTACCTACCTATGAACCTATGGACCTATGAACATTAAGAAGGTTGTTTGATTACCTGAACTAGTACATTCCATGTTAAACCAAGGCCCCATCTGCTGGAGTTGGTAATAGTACATTTCATGTTAAACCGAGACCCCATCTGCTGGAGCTGGTAATAGTACATTTCATGTTAAACCGAGACCCCATGTGCCTGAGTTGGTGGTAACTCAGGTGGACATAAAAGATCCCATGGCATATATCGAAACAAGTAGGGGAAGCTCCTCAATGCCTTGGCCAAATTTCCCCCTAGTAGTATAAATACCACCCTGGGTGTTCCCTGAAAAGAAACTACTAGCCTAGTCGGACTAACTTGATAAACAAAGGAGAGAAAAATAAATAAGGTTAAAAAAAGTTCAGATTGTTTCATTACCTTAACTGTAGTACTTTCTGCTTTGTGCGTAACTGAGAGTGTTGGGTCAAGCCAGAAAGTCACATATACATATAAATGTTTTTTGGGCAATAGTGGCAGAAATTGTAAGAAATAAATAGGATTGCAGGGGGACTAGTAAGTCTTAGAGCTCTACCAAACAGCGTGGAAGATATTTTTGGTGGTATTCATATCATAGAATTGAATGTCACTCCATCAATTGCCAAAAAAATCAAATGAATTATACTGAGAGCTCTGTCCCAATTATTTCTCGCACTAACCACATACATGATTGAAACAAACCTACAAATATCAAAGAAGTGCTGGTATGAGATACCAGACCAATGAATAGAGAAACATACTAAAACACCAATAAAGGCATTTTTGCATTGGGGTGTGGCACTGTATGGAAGAATTTCACCCCCTACATCCCCTTTACTAACACATAATTACCATGTGGTACCACCAAGGTAGATGATTCCCAGCCATGCGAAGTTCTCTTATTACAAGACCCCTTAGGAATAACAAATTCTCACAGGTTGGGTTAACAGCTCAGAGTCAGCAATTTGAGGTAGCTGTTATAACAGCAGTTTATCAGACTGTGGATAATATTATAGACTTAAAAACTTTACATCATAAAGCTCAACCTAAAAGTTCATTTTCATGCTAAAGAAGACTGAGGACAGTCTGGGAAAAAACAACAACTGTGACTCCAATATAGTGACTAGAACCACAGCTCCACAGATGAGATTGTGGAAGAAGCCAATTGAGTTCTGCCCCCTGTACATCCCATCCTTAATGGCCATGACAACAATTGTGGGGAAGGTATTTGCAGACTTCTCAGAAAATTGAGGCAGAAAAAAATCTACAACCAGAACTAAGAGGAAATGAAAGGCTTATGAAAAAAAAAGAAACAAAAAAAAAAAAACTTAGGTCAGACAAAACCAGGAGAATTATTAAAGCACTCATGGGGGTGGGTATTTATTGTGGATGTGATATCCTAGAACATCAAAACTGAAAAAATTCTAGAGAATAGGAATTTCTACAAAAAATTTATCTCAACATAGTACTGAAGGTATCTCATTACATCCGAGTGACACCTCCAGGTGCATCTGCAGTTAACTCCTACTGAAGCCTTTAGGCATCAAATATTGCTTGTTCATATTTGCATCAATAATTCCAAAAACATGCAATGTAAAAGTTTTTAAAAGATTTCATCTTTAAGTTTACATAATGGCAAACTCAACTGCATTAATATTTGACATCTGTCTAGTGTAGGTATGGAGACATCAACTGTTATTTTTATGATATTAATTTATAGAGATATAATTTTCACATTTTTCTAAATATTTCAACAACCAAGTAAGACAGACAATACTCCTTTGCTTCATATGAAAACTCTCAGCTAGATGAATAAAATGCTGCTGATAGTATGTGTGTAACTTGAGTGGTTGCTGAGATATTGTTAACAGTTCTGAGCCATGCCAATAGGCACTTTCTACACAAAAAGGACATCGCTTTCCCCTGGGTGTTATAATTTCTTTTAGAACATGTTGCACCTCTGCACCTCTCCCAGTTATAGTCACTGATCAAGTCTTTGACTCTACTGCCTTTAAAACTTTCTTAACTGAAGTAATCGGCATAATTTTCATAAAAGGATGCCACTCACCCATTGTGAGGTTGCACTTGAAGAGGGTCAGTGATGTACTCTGTCGGTTTTGTTGATGTTGCATATTAGATTCAGGTCTATTGAGCAGCTAGTTTGTGAGGAGTTAGACTTACAGATATGGAGCATTTCTAGCAGGGCAGGGTCCGAGACTGCCTTGTAGGTGAAACACAGATCACCTCTGAGCAATCTGTACAATACAAGTAGAGTGATAATGATTTGAGCCTGTCTGCATAGAACAGGTGTTGGAGCCATGGATTCTCTTTATAAGGTTTTTCTGTGACCTTTCTAGTTGGTGCAGATGTTCAAAGAGGTACATACCAAATGGGATGTTATACTCAATTATTGGTCTAATGAGGGAGGAGTGTAGAGAGGTAATAACCTCCTTTTTTTCTGGATGCAATCCCTTTACTTATGAGATGAACCGAGTAAAATGATTTTCTGACCACTGCCGCTACATGATGGTCGAATGTGATGTTTTTTTATCAACCTGAGTACCCAGGTCTGTCATCACAGTTTGTGTGCTTAATCAGTAGGGGCATGTTTTTGCTGAATGAACGATGACGCATTTTTTTGCATTTAGCTTGAAGCTATGAGTTTGGCACCAGCCATTAGTTGCAGTGAGACCCTCTTGCAGTATGTTAACATCATCTGGGGAGTCAATGACAGCACCCAACTTACAGTTGTGCGCAAACTTGGTCAGCCACAGGCCTTTTGTCTTTGCCTGGACCTCTGAGAAGTAATTGCCAAAGAGCTGGTGTCCCAGGACAGATCCCTGGGGAACTCCACAATTACAGGTTGGCTATCGGACCTTGAGGGTCCTGTCGGTGAGACAGTTGGCCACTTACCTGATGAGATAGGGATTTACACCAAGTTGTGTTAGATTTTCAATGATGCCTGAGTGGAGGACTGTGTCAAAGGCCTTGGCCAAGTCTAGGTAAGCTGTATGTACTGACTTTCCCTTGTCCAAGGTCTTTGTGACAGTCTTAAAGAAGTCAATCAGGTTCAACAGGCAAGATCTGTCCTTGACGAATCTGAACTGGGTGGGGTCAAGTGCTTGGAGATTGCCTATGTCCTTGTTTATGAGATCCATTATAATACATTCCATGGGTTTACAGATCAGAATTGTCAAGCTAATGGGGCAAAAGTTTCCAGGGTGAGTAGTGGCACTACCTTTGTGTAAGGGGATGACAATGGCAGTTCTTCACTCGGCTGGAATGAAGTTTGTACTTAGGCTGTGGTTGTATATGGTGTTTAATGGTAAAGCTAGTTCTTGCTGGAGATGGTGCAGAATACAGTCTGGGATACTATCAGGCCCCATGGAAGCTGTGTTCTTTGCCTTGGAAAGGGCCTTTAACACTTGATCTACAGAGATATGAAGTGCGGGACAAGTATTGGAGATGTTGAGAGGGCCTTTGGGCGGAGACAGGGGGTGAAGTTTGCATTGAACCTATCTGCTAGTGGGTTAGTTAAGTTAACTGGATCAGTGTAAGTGATAATGTTAAGTACTAATTTGGAACAAACCTGAGCTTTGCCACAGAGGTTCCCAATGTAACTGAAGAAGACTTTGTGATTTACCTTTGTTTCAGAGGCTAGTTTAGATTCATAATTGTTTTGGAGGTTTTCACTAGTGATCTACTTTGCTTGTTGAGGCTAAGGGAGTGGTGCAGTGGTCACCCAAATTGGTTGTTATCTACTCTTGTGGTGGATGGGAAGAGCTGGTCTAGTGCATTAGAATTGATAAAGTCAAGGAATCATTGAGTGAGTGCATTAGTGAAGGATAGAATGTGGGGCAGTTGAAGTCACCAAGGATCAGGGTGTTAAGGGGTACCTTGATGGATTCAGGTAGATCCAGATAAGAGGAGTGGGTGTACTGAGTCATAGAGGGGGTCTAGCTGGCTATAACTTGGATGGGTGTCTTGCCAACTATCAGTTCCACCTGGAGTAGTTCCAGTGCATTATGCTGGCAAACCAGTCTGGAGGTGTGCCTATCTTTAATGAAGATTGAGACTCCACCACCCTTAGTCTTCCCGACCTCATTTTGGGGCCAAAATGTGTGGAATGAGGTATAGCCTGGTAAAGCAGGGGTGGTCTCCGCAGCCCTGAACCAAATTTCGGTGACCGCACAGACATCAGCATCTTCCAGTGCAAGGAGAACCTCCAGTGAGTGCATTTTCAGGTTAAGGCTCCTAGCATTAAGCAGCATGACCTTCGAGATCAACTGGGATGGCCTGCTCCTGTATTCTCTTAAACTTTAATTATCTTCTGTTTCCTACCTTCTCACTTACTAAGAAAAAAATGCCCTTTATTCAGCTGCTTTAACTGTATTTGTGCATCTTCCTAATTTATTTAACTTTTTGTTACTTGCTGTTTAAGTGTTTAGTTGAATTTAATCTACTGCATTTATTACTGCTTGTTAGTAGCCTTATTACATTGTAACTGTTATTCTAAACATCGTAGATCTGATTTAAGCACTTGGGCTTTTAAATAGTTATCTTATATAAGGAAGGTTTGTGGTCCACACTCTTGTGGCAGGAGAGGTAGCCTAAACCCTTCTTAGCTGGGAACTGCTGGTTGAAGGCTTACTGTGTCTCTTATTCTAAAAGTGTCTTACTTCTGGTTTAAGTACTTGGGCTCCAAACCAGCTATTTTACATTAAGAAGGTTTGTGGTCTACACTCTTGTGGGAGGAGAGGGTATTATCCACCCTTCTCAGCTGGGAATTGCTGGTGAAGGCTTATTGTGCCTATTATTCTAAGTGTTTTTATTCTGGTTTAAGCACTTGGGCACCAAACCTGTTATTTTACATTAGGAAGGTTTGTAGTCTATACTCTTGTGGCATTACTTTCTAGACAGATTTTTTAACTACGAGAGTTTCTAGTTTGTGCATAGCTGAGTATTGCTCATCAAGTTCCTTGTCTTATTGACATATTAAATATTTAAATTTCCCTCAGTCCTCCCTAGTAGATCAGTAGCTATGGATATGCACTTCCTGGCTCTCTCTATGGTCAGTCTGGTTGAGATAGGTATTCTGAAACATTGTATCAATTGCCTCATATATACTGACAACCCACTTATTCTTAATTAAACAGAGAAAGTATGCGAGAGGTGTAAATAAACTTTAACACTGGAGACAACTTTCCCATACAACCAGAACTAATCCTTTAGAGGTTGCCAGTGACACTTGCACCATACCTACTACACAGGGTAAAGACCCAACACATAAAACTACCTATGCTGATGCACTTACAGGTAACCTTCCTAAAACACTAAGACCTCCTGCACACTACAATCAACAAAATGGTCCTCAGCCATCATGTAAACACTCCATTAAAATACCACCCTCAGCTACACATAGTAACACTGAATCCAATGCCTCTACTCCTATGCCCTTAAGGCAAATCAGTGCACAACCAAATTTCCTGGTCATTGGTGATTCTATAGTTAGGCACACTGATGCACCCCTTACCAGACTTTGTCAGGAGAGAGTCACGGCTAGCTGCCTTTCCAGGGCTAGGATCTGTCAAATCACACAAGCACTCAGGTCATTGAACCACAGGTAACAATGGGTGCTAATGGGCTGAGATGTTCCTCCCTTGACTATATGAAGTGAGACATGATTGAGCTCACTGATTATGTTTCTCAGGTAGCTATGAGCCTAGCATTGAGCAGCATGCTACTTTTTTCAAGGATGATGCCACATTACCAACAGAAAATGACTGATTTTAACAGTTGGCTTAGTTTCTGCGTCAGTGCAAGTGGGATACATTATTTGATGGCCTAGGAAGACATGGTTAAAGATAGCACTGCTTTGCCAGGAATGGTCTGCACTTATCTCCTCTATTTCTGATATTGGCAAAAAACTTTTTCACCCCTTAGTGCCTTTTTTTAGGCAATCCCACACTGATAAACCTGCCGACTTATCTGAACCTATAAAGGAATATTGGAAGGTGGTACTACTAAGTGGTAGAAATATTAACAAAAAACTCCACTCTCTGCAAGCCTTTCTCCCCTGGTGACTGTAGACATCTGTGTAGTAATGGAGACATGGTTTAAATTCTCTGAGAGTACCCCAGCAATTTAAGATTATAGTGCCTTTCACATCTTTATACCAGCTACTGCAAAGAAGGAAACTAAATGTGGAGAAGTTTCAGTCTATACTCAAACCAATCTAACATTCAGATTAGTTAAAGTGTATGACCTATTTAAACTCATACATGTGTAGCTCACCATAAACAGGGTCTCATACCATATCCTTGTATCTTTTTTAAAAATTTCTCCAGTTCATTTACCATGACAGAAATGGACCCCATTCCTAAGTCAAAGTATGATTAAAGTTTGTGAAATCAGTATTGTTCAATCTTTGATGTCAGCCAGTAGTGCTCTTCGCAGCACCCACAACGTGCATACTAATGACTCCTTCTGCAATTCATATGGAGTTGCATGCATCAGTAACATATCTAAGTATGATTGTAAATTCTTTTTTGTAAGACCTGTTGCTCCTACCACTACTGGAACTGTCTGTTCATCCACATTGCCCACATTTCTGCCTGCAAATCCTGCTACTTTATGACTTTGTGTCTCTCTGTATGTAAGACACTATAGTCACTAAGTATAGCAATTTCAGTAATGTTACTTTTGTCTTCTTTTCGTGGACTACTATATCTGTTTTTCTTGCATCTGTTTTTTTGCACTGCTGGTAATGGATGATCCCATTTGATATAAGCTTCATCATTTTCTATGATGCTTTGTGGCTCATGTTTCCAATGATTTTACACAATCCCTAATGCAACAGTCTTGCCACATTATTATGCCTTTGAGTATACAGTTCTTCTGCTGTTAGTATATCACAACCAGCAATAAGATGCGCAACTGTTTCCAATTCTGTTTTGCAAACCCTACATTTGTTTGTTTCTGCCACATGCTCATTGGATTTTGTAAACCAACGTGTACGTAGTCCACTATCTTGAGCCATCAATATTAACCTTTTGTCTTTTAGTTTAAATTCACCTCTCCTTAACCATTCCTGCATTTGATCCTGGTCAACATGAAGTTGTTCCAAGATTTTCCTATACTTAGAACTATATTTATGCATTTTCCACATTTCTTGCCTTCTCATCTGATCCTTCACCTTATATTCTTTCTTTTTTTTTGGGGCACATTCAGTTGATACCTGATTTTTATCTACTTCTGATTTGATTTCCATTCCCACTTGATGCAAATATGCTTCTGCTAAACTTAGCAAGAAAGTCATCTTAGACTTATTCTCCTCATGTTTCAAAACTTTCACTTTCACATTTGGGTCTTGTGAGGTCAGCATGTATGTATGCAGTCCCACTATTGCAGATCTATACATGTAATCAATTTTGAGGAGGGCCATACCTTTTTCACAACAGGGAATATATAATTTTGGTATGCACTGATTTTTCTAAATCATTTGAAGAGCATGAAACATCCTTCTTGTTTTCCTGTACAAACTGTCCAACACCTTTTGTGGCCAGTCAGTCACTTCAAAACTATAAGTTAGGACAGGAACAGCAAATTGGTTTATAGCTTGGGCTTTGTTCCTAGATGTCAATGCTGTTTTTAGTATTAATTTAAGCCTTCTAAAATATTCCTTACTGAGTTTTATTTGCATTTGTTTATGTTTTATTGTTGATCCTTCATCAATTCCTAAATATTTATACACTCTGTCTTGCTCAAGTTCTTTTATATCACATTCCTATTCCAAATTGATGTTTTCTTGGTGCTGCAGCTTTCCTGATTTAAAGGTTACTTTTGCACATTTATCAAGGCCAAATTATATTCTTATATCATCTGAAAAAGGTTTGACCACTTGCAGTTTTGATTTCAGTTCCTCATCTGATGAACTATACAGTTTTAAATAATCTTCAAAAAGAAGATGAGAAGTCTCTACATGTTGTTGTTTTCTGGGAGCCAAATTATAGCCATGGCCTAATCTATGAAGTAGACTGCTTAATGGGTTAAGGGCAAAACAAAAGAACAGTGGTGAAACAGAGTCACTCTAGGATATCCTCCTTTGAATTTTTATAGCTGGAATAATAATTTGTCCTTTATCATTGCTTATTTTGTACTTTTACTTCAGATTTATCTGCATATCTTCTAGGTTTTTCTGCCTGTGCTGATATTTTTAATTTATAATTTGAGATAGATGCTGATCTGTTATCATGCTGTGAGTTGCTTTTATCACTTCAGTCTTTCTGAGTATTTTTGTTGATCTGTTCCCTCTTCTATACTCTTCTAACAGTGACACTTCTTGTCTTAATTGCTTTATGGTTTTCTCTGTTTGATACTTCCATGATAGCATTCAGTTTCTCAACTTCTTTTCCCTTAGTACCCTGTGTTTTTGTGGTAAGACTTTACCTGTTATTAATTTAGCTGCACAGTAATATATCCTATTAACTTCTGTTATATTGCATGGATTGCTGGGGACAGTCCTGATTACTGTGTTCATTTGTTTTATTAAACTTCTAACTTTTGAGTTTTATTGACTTTCTGTAATCTATTTCTTTCACTAACCTTAATATGTCTATCCATCTCTCAAGTGACTCTTCTCTTAGGTCATTTTTGTCTAAACTGAGGGCACATTCTTTCTTTGTTCTCCATTTCCTGTAGGTATTCTATAAGCAGTTCCACAGCATCTTCTTGTGCCACATTCACTTTGATTTCATCCTGTATCATCTGTTGCTCTTTCATATGGGAACTCACTGGCCCATCACCCCACAACATTGGCTGCATCAGAGTTGCCACAGTTTCCTGTTCCTCCCCTTGCTGTGCAACTCCCAATACTGGTTTCCTATGGAAGGCTTCAAAGTATCTTCATCTGGCAACTGATCAAATGTTTCCCATTCCACAGGTATCACCGTAATTTGTTGATCAATTGCTTTATGCTGCTGTGATGTTTTCTGAGTTGGATTTTCTACACTAAATCCTTCACAGGTAGTGCATAACCTCAGTTTCTATTTCTTTAATCTCTCCATTACTAATCCTCTCTTCTACTTTTCCTCTTTGTTTACTTCTTTTTGTATTGTAAAACTGTCCATGTCTGGATGCCTTTGCCTATATTTTACCTTTGATGCTGTTTTCGTGTTGATTAGTTTGACTTTCTCCTTTGCATAAATATTGCACCAAATCAGATCTCTCTCTTTCTTTCCCATATCCATATTTCTTTTTTTATACCTTTCAAAAGTCTCTAGAGTTTTTTCTTTATATTTTCGCTCTTCCTCAGTTGCAGCTTTTTCTAAATGGACCAAGGTGTCTTGTTCTCTATAATGTTTTTCATAAATCTGTTGCATTAACGCAATTTTTTGTTTGAAGCTTCTGACAGTTTTTCTTGTGGAAGTATTTTTCTTTCCTCTAATTTCTCTCTTAAACTTTTGTATATCTTCTGTCTGGAAATGCTGGGCTTCTTGCATAATAGTAACAATACATAATTTCCTTTCTTATACTTAATAGTCTACTTTGTTGTCTTTATGTCTCTTCTATCAGTTTTTGTGATTTTTCAGGACTGTTACTTCCTTCTACAACAGGGGATGCATCCTCCCCCTGGGCCTCGCCTAGCTCCATTGTAGGAATGTTTCTGTGTCTTGAGGATTTTACACTGTCATTTTCTCTAGTCTTGCACCAGTGCACCTACCAGGATTGGGCCCTTTTTTATCCTGGGTCTTGTGCACCCAGCTATCTTTTTTTATTTTTTAACCTACTTCTGTCCATGATATATGCTATATGAATACAGTCTATATATCAGTGTCATGTTGATGAGATTTTGTAAAACACAGGGTCCACCTCATGAAGATACTCACCAAGACTTGAGGATGAATTCAGTTTCAGCAATTCTACTCTCTTTTGCTTGGTGACTTATCATATATCCATTTGGACCCCAGTGCAAGCTATAGTGCCTCTTCCATGTCCCATGAAACCCATACTACTTATCTCAGTGTACTAGAGTCCCTCACTGTTCAAACCAATATGATATTCATTGGGGATCTCAACTACCCATCTATAGATTGAGAGCTCTACACCACTTCTATAGACCTCTAAATACTTAAACCTTGCCTGTGATATAAATAGTACCTGCTCGGGAGACAGGTATGTATCCCAGAGACTACCCCTTGTCTGAAACAGGCTTCATCCATGTGAATCAGAGTTCATCCTTAACCCAATTCAAGTGTAAATTGGACAATTGAATGGGGAACAGAAAATTCATCCTTGGTTTGGCACCTATGTCTCTAATGGACCCTGGCAGCCTGTCAGTGGTTCACCTCCCAGACCCCTTCTTGTAAATCTTATACCTCCCAAGCCCCTGCTTACACTTATTAAGTGTATCAGAACTTGTCAGAGATTTGGGATGCATGGCTAGTATTAAAAAGTCCCCTATGGTTGTTAGCCTAGTAAACACCTATGAACCTATGAACTTCTAATGCACAGACCCAGTGATTCCTAAACTTTGTTAATACCAACATCTTGGAACAGTTGGTCCATTCTCCTACCAGGGGTACAAACATCCTTGACCTTCTATTCATGAACACGGGGGAGGGGGCAATGCTCCTCATCTATTGTAATGTTTTCTCTCATCAGATCTGACCATAAGGCAGTATTGATTGAAAGAAAAATTAAATCTGTGGATACCGTGAAACCAAAAACCATTAGAAATTATTTCAAGTCTAACCGATCTTTCTGCTAAGTGACACCTTGGCTGCATTCCAAGCACCCCCAAATCCAATAAACACCATTGCATATGCTGATCTATTTACAAAATCTCTGTACAGCCATGTTGATAGCTGTATAGAGCGAGCTGTGCCCACTCATATTAAGAATAAGACAAACTCAAAAGATAAGCCACCCTGGTGGAATCACAATATCAGTCAGTTACACATTAACAGAAAAAAAATCTTGACCAAGCATGGGAGGAATAAAGCTATACATACTAACCCCCCTGCCCAATCTAAACAGACAGCTAAGATGGTTGATTAATACTTCCAAGGCTAAGTTTGAAGAAATAAATAGCTTCTCAGGCAAAGGACGATCACAAAGCTTTCTACAGCTATGTGTGTAACCTCAGGGGAAATAAGCAACAATGTGCAGAACGTATTGTAAATGGCATTGTCCCCACTGAACTGGAGGCCATTACCAACCTTTTGGCTGACAGGTTCCACTCAAATTTCTCCTGCCACTCTCCCCCAGTAATCAAGGGAAGTACTGCATACCACAATCCCCCCAGCCTTTACTACGGAACAGGTCATCAATGCACTTTCCAAGGCCAAAAACATTGCATCAACATCCTGGGATGTTGGATAAATAGCATGAAACATGGCTTATAGTATAGAGTCAATTATCTGAATTAATTGGGACCTAGAGTAGTTCAGATAATCAAACTGTTTGGATAAGCAAACATATAATTGAACCAAGTAAAAAACTTTTAAAATCTTGTTTTTTTCCTGCATTCAGGAATACACTTTTCAACCAGTCAGTGATTCCAGTGGACAATAAAGAATATTTTTCACACACGAGAGCTGGCTACAAGCTCAAAAAACATGCTCAAGCTTATACATATAATGTTTACATATTCAGACTTAGATTTTTCCTTCCCTAAAACTTTGGAAGGCTGTTTTGGATAATTGACATTTCGGATAATCAACATTCGGATAATTGATTCTACTGTATCTGATCTAGCTGAATCAGTTTTCAACTGGAGCCTACAGTCAGGTTTTGTGCCTATGGAATGGAAGATTGCTACAGTCACTCCCTGCACAAAGTACGTCCAACCACTGATCAGGGTAACTACAGGCCCATAAGTCTTATTAGCCTCATATGTAAGGCCATGGAAAGAATCATCATGGATATGATAAATGAGGACATAGGTAATCTGCAAACACTGGGCCCATCACAGTTCAGCTTTGTTAAAGGAAAGTCATGCCTATTAAATCCACTGAACTTTTTTGAGAGGGTCACCAAAGTTACCAAAGCATTGGATGAAGGTAAGATTGTGCATATAGGTTATCTCAACCTGGCCAAGGCTTTTGATACAATACTGCACTCTGACATTATAGACAAGCTCAATGAATTAGGTAAAACATATTTTATCACCAACTGGCCAGGATAGGACCCAGGAGGTCAAAATAGTTGAGGCCACCTCCACCAATAGGCCAGTCACTAGCAGAGTCCTGTGGGGCTTTGTTCTGGGCCCACTCTTTTTTGGCATCTATTACTCTGAAATGGAAGCAAATACTGAAGGTTTATGGCTGACTAAGTTTGCAGATGATTGTAAGCTGGGGGTTATCATAAACTCCCCTGCAGACACTAGCATTCTTTAAAAAGTTATTTCTCTGACTAACAAATGGTGCCAAAGCCATGGTCTTAAACTCAATGTTAATAAATGCATTATTGTACCCTTTGGGAAGTCAACCATCCTGGCTAATTACTATGTTGATAATATGCCCCTAAGAGTCAACTCAGTGGTCAGGGATCTGGGTACCCACATAGACAGTAGTCTTACCTTCAACCACCACATGGCTACAGTGGTGCAGAAATCTTTTTATGTTGCACAATTTATATATAAGGGCATGGTATCTAGGTCCAAAGAGGTCATTATCCCATTGTACTCCACCCTTATCAGACCAATCATAGAGTACAATGCCCCCTTTGGTATGTATCTGACCAGGCATATGCAGCAACTAGAGTGACCTCAGAGGTCCTTTACAAAAAGAATAAAAGGCGTAACAAACCTGCCTTATGCAGAGTACCTTAAAGCTCTTTCCCTCTACTCAGCCTCCTATAGATTGCTGAGGAGTGATCTATATCTGGCTTACAAGGCATCCGAAAACCCCACACTTATGAATCTCCTGCATATTCGTTAAGTTAAAGAGTACCAGAAATACAAGGTCTAGAGATCTAAATTTTGAATGTGACTTAAACAGTACATACCAGAGAGACAGATATGAGTCTGACTTCAGCAGTGGGCCATTTTGCCACACATAGTCCACACACCTGTGTCTCACAGCCACTAAGGCCTAAACATAAACCCAACATATTAGTCATAGGAGACTCCATTGTGAGACACAGAGATGTGCCCCTCACCAGCCTGGATAAAGAGAAAGTCACAGTTAGTTGTTTGTCAGCTGCCAGAATCTGCCATATCACCCATGCACTCAAGTCTCTCAACAACAGGTACTGTTATGACTCTGTCACAGTCCATGTTGGCGTGAATGACTTGAGATGTACCTCCCTGGACTACATGAAGAGAGACATGATTGAGCTTGCTGAATGTGCCCCAGGCAGGTATGCTCCTAGCCTTAAGCAGCATTTTACTGTCTCTCTGAATGATGCCTCAATACAAACAGAAAATGATTGACTTTAATAGCTGGCTTAGTTTCTGGTGTCATTCCAATGGGATCCAGTACGTGACAGCCTGTGATAATATGATTGACAAACCACGATGCTTTGCCAGAGATGGCCTGCATCTGTCTCCCTTATGCTTCAGGCTCCTGGCAAAGGGTCTTGGCTCACCCATAGTGCCTTTCTTAGGCACTATCATGAAGTCAAAACTACCAATATGAAAATTTCATCAAAATGTAAATTAAAGGTCATACTGCTGAATGCTAGGAGTCTAAACATGAAACTGGACTCATTGCAAGCACACTTAACCCTGGAAGATGCTGACATTTGTGTAGTCACAGAAAGCTGGTTCAAAGCTGCAGAGAGCATCCCAGCCATATTAGGTTGCTCATCCTGTCATACATTCAGACCCCAAATAGTTGGCAGCAAAGCAAAAGGAGGAGGAGTTGCAATATATATTAAAGACATACACACCTCCAGGCTGGTCAAACAGTATGACGTACAGGAGACACTCCAGGTGCTGTTAACCATTGACAAGACCCTATTCAAATCATAGCTAGCTACAGGCCCCAACTTTGACTCAAGATGCCGACTCTACCTATCTGAACCTCTTCAAATCTATCAACATTCAACCCTTTACCTTGCTCCTGGGTGACTTTAGCTATCCAACCATAGATTGGAAGAACAACCCATGCCATAACACAAATGCCCAGTAATTCTTTGATTTCATCAATGCAAATGCCTTTCACCAGTCGGTTGACACCCCCACATGAGGTGATAACATCTTGGACTTGGTATTAACCACCATCAGTAACCACTGCAGCATCACTACAGTGTCATCCTCCCTGGTAAGATCCGACCACAAAATGGTCACTTTCGAAGTTATCATCTCCCCTGACCCCCTAGCTAGGATCAAGCAAAAAAACCTCTACAAAGCTGATTACAGCCTCCTGATGGAAGGTATAAAGAGCTTCACAGCCCCCTCTCCTCCATAGGAACTGGCACATATGTCCAAACCTACACCAAAGTATATATGAACATTTATATGGCTGCATGGAATCAGGAATACCAGACAGGACAAAATCGCCCTCCTCAAGGAAGAGTAAACCTGTCTGGTGGACATTTGCAATACATAAACTCTCTAATAAAAGATAACAGTTGCTGTACAGGACCTAGAAGGAGCAGGTGCTTAATTGGAAGCAATCTCTCCTTAGCCTGAACAAGCAAATAAAAGCACTAGTGAAATCCTCCAAAGCAAACTTTGACCCCAAACTGGCCACATCTACTAAAGACAATCATAAGGCCTTCTCCCATATATCCACAATCTCAAAGGAAGCACTCAGGTCTGCTCAGAACTGGTGGTCAAGGACACCACATACACAAAAGCCATAGATATAGCCAACTTGCTGGCAGACTGGTTCAGTGAAAACCTCACCCCTCTGTCTCTCCATCAGTAAATCAGGGCATCTCCAGCACCTGCCTCCCACCCACTATCTCTAGTGAAAAGTCATTACTATCCTCTCAAAGGTAAAAAATACAGCCTGCATGGGACCTGAACATCCCAGGCTGCATCCTACATATACACAAGCAGGAACTTGCAGCACCATTAGACATCTCATTCAACCAAAGCCCGAGTACCAGCTTTGTCCCAGATGAGTGGAGGACAGCCACTGTCATCTCTTTGCACAAAGGTGGAGAGTCCAGCGATCCAAGAAATTATAGATCCATCAGCCTAACTAGCCTGATCTGCAAGGCCATGGAATGGATTATCATGGACCTCATTAACAAGGACATTGGCAGCCTCCAAACACTTGATCCCACAAAGTTTGGTTTTGTCAAAGGGAGGTCATGCCTGTTAAATTTGGTTGACTTGTTTGAAACAGTTACCAAAGCCATGGATGAGGGACAGATGGTGCACACCGCCTACCTTGACCTGGCCAAAGCCTTTGATACTATTCCCCACTGGGGTGCAATAGATAATCTCTCTCAGCTAGGCATCAATACGCATGTTACCAGATGAGTACCAAACTGGATCACTGATAAAACCCACCTTGTCAAAATAGGGAAAGCCACCTCAAGCACTAGATCCATAATTAGTCATGTACCCCAGGAGCTGGTCTTGGGGATTCTGTTGTTTGGGATATACTTCTCTGAGGTGTAGGCCAAAACCATAGACTATTGCTGACCACGTTTGCAGATGACCGTAAGCTGAGCTCTGTCATAAATTCCCCTAGTGATGTGGATATCCCTCAAAAGGATCTCACCCAAACAAATGACTGGTGCCAGAAACATGGCCTCAAACTGAATGCCAAAAATGCATCATCATCGCATTTGGGGAGGGTGACATCCCCACACATTATTGCATTAATAACAAGGTCCTAAGCACACAATTAGTTGTGAGAGACTTGGACACCCAGGTTAATAGCAAACTGACTTTTGACCACCATATTGCCTCTGTTGTATGGAAAGCTTTCTACATGGCCCACCTCATTAGTAAGAGTATCTCATCTAGGGATAAGGATGTCATAACATTCCTGTATTCTCCTCTTATAGGACCTATTATTGAGTACAATGCCCTTTTCAGCATGTACCTCACAAAACACATGCAGCAGCTGGTGAGACCACAGAGGTTTCTCACCATGAGAATTCAGTGCCTCAAACATCTGCCCTACACAGATAGGCTAAAAGCCCTAGCCCTATATGCAGTCTCATACAGAGTCCTCAGAGGCGACCTCTGTCTGGCATATAAAGCAATCTCAGACCTCACCTTGATGGGACTGATGCATATCCACAAGTCAAACTCCATTCGAGTAACCCACACGAGCAACCTCAAACAGGTCTGTGACATCAATAGGACTTGTTGACAGGACAGATTTGTATCCCAGAGACTCCTCCTTCTGTTGAATAGACTCCCTCTCTACATCATGCAGAGTGCCTCTGTGATGACCCTGCACTGGCCCAGTAATCAAGGAGACAAAATCCTTACCACTGGCAACAGTGGGGAATATACACACTGGGAGGATGACAAGTACACACACAATAAAGTGCAATTTCCCTTAAGAGCACACAGAGATCACAGTCAGTCTGGGACTGGTTTCTCCCACTTTCAGCAGATTCCCAATAAGACTCCCACTGGCACAGCTATAGGGTTGAGATCTCAGCTGAGTGACAAAGCCAAAACCTCCAGCACCCTCTCTGTCCAACCAGTGCTTCATATCCCTGCCCAAGTAGCTGACACCCACACACTTTAAGATCTGAATTATATACAAACACACACACACACAAACACACACACACACACACACACACACACACACACACACACACACACACACACACACACACTTGGGAAAGACTGGCACAGGTTTACTAGCTATGTCCTCTTCTGCCCAGACTATAAGGTAGTTCCAGCTGCCACCAGCCAACTCTTTATCAGCTACTCTAAGGCCCTTAACAAAAGGTGTCACATTGTACTGTGTAATCTTACTAATAATCCAAATGGTAGTCTGACCAAGAACAAGGCTCTTTAGGAGTGGCCTGTACAGTGTCACCAAATAGATATGCCAGTACTCTAAGAGCTTAAATATGTCTCACAGATATCAGCCAAAAGAAATGTTTAAATATATTTAATAATAAATAGTTAAAGAACAAGACAATACTCAATAAGTAAGTAATCAGTTACATCAGAGTTCAAAATCACAGGAAATATTTAAAACAACATTACAGGACAATCTCAAATAAATAAAGAAAACATCTAAGCTATACTTTACTATATTCCTATCTGAATCTAAAAGAGTTAACATGCCCTAAAAACTTATTTACAGCAAGACAAGTGCAGATGATGAGTGGATGTTCTTGCTTGGTCAAAGACAAAATACAAAATGCACAATCTCTCTCTGAGAGAGTTCTTAAATTAATATCAAATATTACTGCTGGGTTAGTTTGGATGACACCACTTTTTGTCACCTGACTTTAGTTCCAAAGTTAAACCCCATAGTGTAGCATTTGACATCTTCTTGTGAAAAATACATATCTCTCAGATGTTTGCAGATCATGGAAGTCATAAAACAATAAAACACTTCTGCATATCAAACCTAGCAATTACTTTTCTTCCAAGACAATACCAAAACTTCTAGCTGTAGACATTGTGTGTGCTATTGAACTGAAATTGAGAGATAACTTTTATAGCACAATTGTAAAACAATTTAGTTTCAACTTATTTTTTGAAGTTTTGCAAGTTAACCTTTTATGTGCTAGTTTCTACTGTTACAATGTATACATTTACACAATTACAATAGTTTATATACATTTCTATTCTAAGGCAGCAGGGCATGCTGTAGTTACATTTTACATTGCTCAGTGCTTTACACCTTTACACACACTTCTGTATGAATCATATCAATATTCACAAATGACATAAAATTATTTACAAAATTCCAGATAGCTGGGCTGGCAGTATTCCCTTTTGTGACAGCCTCATGAACCCTTTTTAAGAGCAACCTGGATAACTGGATGGGGAACAGGAAATGCACCCCTGGGATTCCACCTGTGTCGCTGCTGGACAGGGGCATTACATGCTGACTTGTTGGAACATGGGCTAAATTCTTGGCTAGGCTTGTAAGGGCTGCAGGGCCAATAACTTAGGAATTTCCTATGATCCTATGATCTTAAGAATATGCATGTGGGTGAGGACTGCCCTCCACTTTCCCCAAATACAAGTGTCCTTTTTTTTTGAAGACTGCTTTAGATTAAATAGTCCAGCACTGATGATAGCTTTGAATAAATGTGCCATATTTACTCCAAAATGTGACTGAATTACTGGATACTCAGTACCATTCTGAATGATGGGACAGATGGAGTACCCTGTTTCATGGCTCTCAAGGGTGTACATATATTGCTGAACTCCTGCTATGGTCCACATCACAATAAGTACAGTTTTATTGTCTCTACATTGGGATTTTTGGATGAAGAGGTGACTCCTCTCATGATTTCAGTTGAGGACTGGAATGCAGTAGTGAACTCCTAGTGGGATAGAAACAAGGCCAGTCCATCTTGATACAAATTGGTTGCAGAGTGTATGGTGGATCTATATATGCAGCATTGTCTAGCAGACCCATAGTATGTTTTAAATGGGGAACTTTCATAGTTCACATTTCAGATGTAGCCCTATCTTGAATCAGTTACATGATAATGTAACAACTCTTGTAAAGGTTGACTGATGGTGTAGGTTATTATCAGTCTTGCTGACCAATCACCAGTTTTATTTAAACTGTTAATTGCTCCAGTCTGGGGGCAAGGATACCCTATGGCTTGTCTTATCACTGCTGTTGCCACTGATGGTATAAGAAGAGGATCTCACCTTTAGGGTAAGAATTCTGCTGTCAAAGGTAACTCATAATAATCAGTTTGGCTTGGCTGAATGGTTGGCACATAAGAAGCTGATAGTAAGGCGGTGTCAGCTGCTCACAGTAACTATTGTGCCATAAGCAAGAGAGTAGAGCCCAGTCATTGCTGGGACCAGTATGAACATTGCAGGCTAAAATTGTTTTTTAAAGGCTTCACCACCCCTCCACCATCTTATTCATGTGCTAGCCCTAACCTTAACCCTAACCCTACACATTATGTTACTAAACCCCTTTCCCTAGCAGTACCACTACACAAGACAAAAGGATGTATAACACAAACAACACAAAACATGCAAAACACTGACTCTATCCTCTTAGCTAACCCTTACTGTAACCCTAACCTGAAAACACCTGCAGTCTTGCACCTCTTCACAACCAACACTTCCTCATTCAAACATTGATTTTCTGCACACTCCTGTTTATTCAGTATGTGATTCACTCAAATATGCATTCACTCATTTGCACATTCTTTTTCAACACTGAAAAAAACTTTCTACCAAATAATCATGCTACTGTTTGAGATACACTTATACAGGAATAGATACATATATATATATATATATATATATATATATATATATATCTATATATATATATATATATATATATATATATATATATATATATATATATATCTATATATATATACACACACACATATATATATATATATATATATATATATATATATATATATATATATATATATGCACACACACACACACACACACACACACACACACACACACACACACACTCACACATACATGCATATATATGTATATTATATATATATATATATATATATATATACATATACATATATATATATATATATATATATATGTGTGTGTATGTATATATATATATATATATATATATATATATATATATATATATATATACATACATGTGTGTATGTGTGTGTGTGAGCAAAAATGAAAGCAGATTCTGTGTATAGAATACTCAATAAAGTAAGCTTACAGCATAAAAGTTATAAATATGAAGAGAACTGCAGGTTGTCTCGAATAACTTTTCTGGCCTAATAACAGATGTAAAAGGGATCTGTCAGCCCTGTCCAATGATTCAGTATGTCCATGGCTACAAGAAATTGACTGTAATTGTTGCTTTAATCATGCGATTGAGAATGTGCAGCCACTTACAAAGCCTGAAATATAGTGTGCCTAGTTCTATGCTTACCTGCTAAAGGTGTGGAAAGAATGACCATATAACCTCATCTTGTATCATTTAAAGGGAATGGTGTTACTGCAAAAAATGTTCAACTGTTTAAAATGCATGCTGAAAAAAGAAATATACATTAAATATGATAAAATGCATGCTGAAATGGTACACTTGATAAAATAAGAGATGTTAAATGCAGAATCTGCATTCTGACTCTGCAGTGATTAAGATAGTGAAATTCACAATAGTTTTAGAAGGCAAGAAACAACAAAATTTACTGGAGTCAGACAGAATGGTCTCTTTAATTACTTCTCTATGTGTATAAGCATAAACTTAATAACAAGCAAAAGGTGTTGACAATTTGTATTAAGGGCTACAAAAAGAATATCCCATTGTAGCTGTAGTGTTTTAGACCACTGCCGGAAAAAGATAAAGCATTCCGTAGCAGTACTATCTCAACTAACCCATGGTGTTACTGGGAAGATTTTCCCAGTTGAAAACTCTGTGGACATTCTGTACTAAAGAGAAAGATATAAGAGAAATGATTTGCAGCAGACTGATTGACCTAACACAGAAGAAACATATCAGTCAAACACATTATTACCTCAGAATGAAAATGATGGTGGAGGTAGTGGGCCTAATCTAAACAAAAGGAAAAGGAGTTACCATGCAAGCTGCTAAGGGAACAAACATTTGGACATGGTTAAATGCTAGAAATATCGCCATGAATTTTCAGAACAATGAAATAAGAACAAAACAGAGCACTCCCTGTATTAAAACAATCAGAGATATCATTATTAGTATTGAAAAGAAAATAATAGAAAGTGCTGAGCTAAGCACAAAACAGTTACCAGCATAGAAATGTAGGAACAAATCAAGTATTGTCCTGAAAGAAGAAAGTTACTTAAGTGAAACTTCAGAAAAAAAAAAGATAGATGCATGTCATGTGGCATGGGAAAAGAGCCAGCAGAGTGAAGGACATTACAGCCTGAAATTGTTATAAAGTATGGAACAGAAATGAGTACAGTAATTAAAGAAAATGCATCTCTTACTAAAAAGGTTCAATCCAAAGAAATGAAGTTAGGATGTTCGAATGTTAGGATGTTACGATGCATGAGCAGAATTACAGACTTAATGTCACCGTGAAATAGAGAGCCCAAATAACTGAGGAATTCTAACCAGCAGGTGTGTATTGAAAATAGTTTAGTCGATGGGAAAATCTCCCTGTATCTAAAAGTGGGAATAAATAATCTAGTCAGACTTCTAAACACATTTATGTCAGTTTTAAAAAAATACAACTCACATGTGAAGTTAGACAACAAAAAACTAAAGTGAAGACAATTCTGTTTAAAGCTAACATTTGCAAAGGAAGGCTTAGATATATAAGAACTTAAATCCACATGTGTTGGAAAGGAAGATAGACCTTCCACTTTGAAAGAAGCAAGTGAGGAAATAATCCAAATTTAGGAGACCTAGAAGTGATTCAGATTAACTTAAAAAGCTTAATGGGAAGATGACACCTTGGTGAGAGCAAGGGAGACTACAGAAGTGATAGAGGTAACAAAGAAAAAGCTGAACCTTCTTTTTATCCTGACTTTTGAACTGAACAAGGATCTCTTATATAGAGTGAGTAAGAATGAATAATACATTGTGCATGAGTTGCTAGCACCAAAGCCTTGTAGTGTGTTGGTTATGAAACTTGCAGACAGCCAGCACAGGGGGAGGGCTGTGGCCTAATGGTTAAGGTGTTTGCCTTACAAACACAAGGTGCAGGGTTTGAGTCTGACAAGGGATAATTGGCTAGGCTTACAATGGCTTGTAAGGGCAGTTAGCCTAGTACTAACCTATGAACCTAAGAATGAACCATGTTCTTGGAAGTTATTTGGGGATGGATAAAACTAAGATCAAAGTATTAGCTTGATTTTATTGCCTAGGAATTATTAAAGAAATTGAAAGTTATGTTTGCCATGTCTAGAATGTCAGATAATGAGTCCGCAACCTAGAGTAATGAACCTTATGATTCCACTGCCTGTCACAGATGAACCAGTTTAACATATTGCTATATACATTGGTAGGCCATTGGTAAGATGCAGTAGTGGAAATCAGAGTGTCTTGGTAATAGTAGACTATGTCACAACATTTGTGGAAGCTACATCATTACATAAGCCCAATGGCAAGTCTATTGCCAGAAAACTGGCGCTATTATTCTGTAGAATGAATATTCCTAAATGTTTACTAACTAAAGTACACCTTATTAGTCAATGGTTTTGCGGCAATTCTGCCACAGTTTATGAAATAAAAAGTTAAAAATGTCAGTTTATCATCCGCAGACTGATAGTCTAGTAAAGATCTCCAATAAAACATTAGATTTCATGTTAAGGAAAGCAGCTGAAGTTGATGGCAAGAACCGAGATCAGTCGTTACCCTACTACCTGCAAAAAGAGGAGAGCCATTAACATTAGAAAGATTTACACAATTATATAGTAGGCAAAGAGAAAACACCATTTAAAAATTTTGTAGAATACTACACTAAGTTACAAAAAAGATTTAGAGTGCTGATGCTCTTAGTAAAACAGAGCATATTTAAATGCAGAAAGAAAAAAAAAACACATATATATATATATATATATATATATATATATATATATATATATATATATATATATATATATATATATATATATATATATATATATATATATATATATATATATATGTGTGTGTGTGTGTGTGTGTGTGTGTGTGTGTGTGTGTGTGTGTGTATATATATATATATATATATATGTGTATATATCAAGAATGCTAAAAAGACTGAATTCAGAACAGGAAACAAAGTCACAGTATGGTTGCCATCACAGGGAAATTCATTTTGGCTAAATGGGAAGGTCCATTTGAAATCTTAGAAAAGATAAAGGGGGCAGATTATAAGGTCAAGCAAACTGGTAAAAAGCCCGATCAACCCTATTAAAACAACGTAGAGCAAGACTGCAATGAGGCTGAATATTCATTTGTGAGTTGTAATACTGCGGTAAGAAAATTATACTCAAGGAAGCAATCCATGCTTACTGTTCAGATAATCGTCTTCATCTAAGACAAGAAAATAAGAGGTGCTAGAATTTCTAGCCAAGAATAAGAAAGTCATTTCAGATCTGCCTGTGATGACAAATCTGAGTACAGAAATGTCTACAGAAGGAAAGGTGTATTCAAATCTTGGCCAAGTGCTTGAAGTACAAAAAAAAAATACAGAAGATACTGAAGGCAGCCTGTAGAAGAGGAAGCTTTCTAGAAAATTCAAACTAAGAAGTCAAGGATAAATTCTGAAAATAATAATAATAATAATAATAATAATAATAATAATAAAGAGCTTAGAACTCTGATAGTGAAAGAGAAAAACACTGTAAGTAAAGTAAGTATACATACAGTAGGATGAAAAAATTCTAAAAATGATGCTTGTATTGCCTTTTGAACAGACTAGTGAAGAATTGTGAGGCTAGGTAGATACATTACTTTAGATGGAACTGAAAACTATTTATATTACTCCCATAGAATCTGTCCTAACTGTTAACACCTTTGACTCGCAAACAGAAGCTTCATGCTCAGAATTTGTTGGAGTAAATGTAGTGGAAAGTTACAGAACAGTAAATGAGAAAGATGTCATTACTTGTTAGGGCACAGCAATGCTGTACTACACTGAGTTTGTGCCAGTTACTTATTTCATTAATAATACTGCTTTTGTGGCCTTTAGACCTAAATTACATACTAATATTTTGCTGGCTGCTAAATACTCATCAAAGTGGATCCAACCTTTTTCCTATAGTTGGATGAGTTATCCAGGTCCCACTGCTCCTCCATTAAAGTTCAAAATGCAGGGTTCCGATGTGTGGGATGGGGATATTGTAGCATTTTTGGAATACTAAATGTTTTATGAATAAATGTATTTTCAATTACTTCCGTACATGGTGTTGTCAAAATACCCAGCTGTACACACACACACACACACACACACACACACACACACACACACACACACACACACACACACACACACACAAATGAAAACAAGAGTAAAAGAGTTTATCACAAAGCAGAAAGCATTGATATGCTAAGGTGCTACATATTATTGTAAAATACAACAGTTCAAGCAACTCCTTTTTAAGTCTGGTTTTGTTTTTGCATACAACTCCTTGATGGAATTTACTGGACAAAGGTGCAGACTGAAGTGTTACTATCATCCCTTTCAGTAGTGCATGTGAGTGGGGCTCTGGGTGAGGCAGTAATATGGTCCCTGCATGGGAACACAGGTTATAGGTCTTGACTGGCATTAGTATTAGCTTTGTATGAATGGACAGGTAAGGGGTACAGACTGGAGTAATATTATCATCCCTTGCAGTAGTGCACACAGGGGTAATTATGTTTGGGACAGTAATATGTTCCCTGTATGGGGAAAAAGGTTACATGTCTAGACTGGTAAATTAGTATTCTCTTTGTGTGAATGGACAGGTAAGGGGTGCAGAGTGTTGTAGACCATTGGATTGCTTTCATCTTTTGCATTAATTTAGGGAAAATTGTGCAGATAGAATTAACAGGGTACCTGTATAAATGCACTTGGGAGCTGTTTAGAATGGTTTATTAGTACAAGTCCTCCCATGTGAGCATGGAGGGAAAGTGCATGATGGTGTGTAAGTCTAATCCTTGCACAAGGACAGAAGGGACTGGTGCAAACTGGAACACTATTAATGTCGTGGCAGTAGAGTACATGACAAAATTCCAGATTGGTGACTCAGTATGCTTTGTGAATGATTTTACAAGGGGCAGGTGGAGTAGGGCTGTCTATTTTTTTCTAAAGCAAAAGGAACAGATTGCTCAGTGGTTTATGTTATTAAAATTTTATAGGTATATTTTATATGAGAGGATGACAACTTCCCCAACAACCTGACCTTAAAATACTCAACTATAGGATATGCACAATGTAGAGGGGTGAGGAGAACTGTTGCTTAGATGCAGCCCATTTCAGTCAAGTGGGTTTTCAATAACTTGCTTGAAACTGTGATGGAGTAATGTGACAGTTTCATAGCTTGTGACTACCATACAGACTGAGCGCATTTAGTGTCTACATGTAGTCTCAGTATTGTGTGTCTTAATATAGATTTGCATTCAGAGTTTTAGAAGATCACAGGTTCATTTGTATGAAGCCTCTGCCTTCTAGGCTAACATCACCTTGCTAAAGAAAGCATACAGAAAAGTGAAAAGAATTACCCTTGTTAAATGATAATTTTGCCTGAAGAATCCTGGCATGGTGTTTTTTTTTTCTTCACAGTTTATAAAATTAATTGTAACAAGGATTTAAGAACTCCACTACTATCACTAACCACCACAATACTTTGACAAGCCCTTGGTGAACTGGTCTTACATCCCAGTTGTGCATGGCTGCTAAATATGTTGCCATGAGCAACGGGACAGAACATTACTTTCAAAGTGTAAGCATGATCAGCATTCCCCTTCTCAAAAATATATAAAATGACACTCAAAAGAATTGTTAAATGCACCAGAAAATTGTTAAGAGATCCTATTTTTGTTGGACTACAACCCATTACCAGGATAATCTCGCTCATAAGTAAAACGCATAGCTGAAGAATACAAAAAGCAGCGGTCATATCAAAGCTGGGTGGAAGGTAAGTCAAATCATACTTGCATGCAGGTTATGAACTTGGGAATCTGGAATGACTTTAATATATTTGTAAACTGGAGACCTGCCCATTCTAGGAGAAGAATAGTCATCTTGTGGTTAGCAGCTGTGACAGTAATGGTTTAGTCAAGCCTCTGGACCAGGAGTGGCCCTAGGTCAACTGGTGCCCTAGGAAAAGGGCTCCAAGGCACCCCCCACCACATTACCTGGTGCCCCCATCCTGGTCTACCTATACCAAATAAATACTGGAAAAGCACCCCTGCTAGACCGGTGCCCTAGGTGGCCGCCTAGTTGTCCTATGCCTAAGGCCGGCTATGCTCTGGACTACATTAAGTCTGATCTTAAGCTCAGTGGGAAACACTAGTCTTAAAAGAAGCATTAAAGACAGGCTAAGTAAAATTAAACTGGACTACAGCATTTTAACTTATTAGTCTCAGGGGAGCATCTGTAAGCTTGTGCTTTAAGATTACAAATTTGAGGTGATTTCTTTGTTCAAGTTGCAATACTACCTGCCGTGTGTCTGAGAATTTCATTGCACTAAAGAAGAATAGGAACTGACCAAAGGGAAAAAACAGTTTTAACTAGATCATTTGGTTTTTGAAATTTCTATATGGTAGCTTGTCTTTACTTACACTACTCACACCAAATCGCCGTAATGTCTTAGAAGGGACTGCACTATATATTATTCATTTGTTAGTACTTTAAGTCAGCACAGTTATAAAATAAGAGGCAGTTAAACTACTCTTCAGTAAATCATGGACCACAGTACACATATTGTGGATCTTTGAAGCTGCATCTTTAGACTCCATGTTACCTGTCCACATCCAGCTCAGTAGACACTGTCATGTGACTCGACCAGTCAGCAGTATATTGTTATGGAATAGTGGCTTTTAAGGAGATTCCCCTTTCCTCAGCATGGAGGGCATGTATTAATAATTAATATGAAAGTTTCTAGTTAACATTTAAAAAGAAAAACAATACAGCAACTATAGTCTTAGGGGAGATAACTGTAAATACAAGTTAAATTTAAAATAATTAATGCAATACTAAAATATAATTAAGTCATTGTTGCATGTGAAACTGGTGCGCTACCTGTGTTGTGAAAAATAATCTGCTTCTCACCACAAGTTCATAAATCCTTAAGGCCATAAGGATTCAGTTACTTAAAAGGAAAAAAGTTTATATAGATGCCTCTGCTCTTTACATGTGTAGCAATTTTTTCACTTTCATTTGCTTTAATTTTCTCAGGCTATGTTATAGATTTTAGTGTAAAAATGTACATAGCAAATAACTTTAAAGTGTTGATGAGCATAGCAAAGTAGAAAAGAAAACATGACTTGGCAGTGAACATTGTATGATTGGAGTGTGGACTTCATTGGGAGCTACTTTGTTAAAAAAATGTTTTGAGATTAACAGGAAAGGATTAAAACTCTTTATCTTAAGGCATGTATTCTTTGAAGCCTTTGGTAGAAGGATAATGTAATGGCTACCTTACTTTAAAGGAATAGTTTGGTATAAATGAAAATTTAGGCATTACTGCTCACTTCCACATTTAACATTGCAGAATTTGATTATTTTTGCTATCAAGCAGTTGTGACAGAAAACTGTATTTGAATATTTGATCAATAGTTCAATAGTATGGTACTCATATGTGTGTATTTGTATGTATATATATATATATATATATATATATATATATATATATATATATATATATACAGATTCACTTCAAAATCTCGAAATTCCAAAACATCGAATGTCATATGATCGAGACCATATGATCGATGTTTCAGAATATCGAAATTCTGAAACAAATCCAAAAAATAAAAAAAGAAACAACTGTTTAAATGTTTTTGCAGGGGGGAAAGCCCCTCTGCACCCCCCGCTACTTAAATATACCAACTCCGAGATCGCACTACAGGGAGGAAAAGGGAAATCTCCCTATCCACGCTGTATGCAGATCTCTGTTCAGAATTTCAACATTTAAAACTTCGATCATATGGTCTTCACCATATGAATTTCGGGGTTTTAGGATTTCGAGATTCTGAAGGGAACCCACACATATATATATATATATATATATATATATACATATATATATATATATATATATATATATATATATATATATATATATATATATATATATATATATATATATATATATATATATATATATATATATATATATATATATATATATATATATATACACACACACACACACACACACACACACATACACACAGATATATATATATATATATATATATATATATATATATATATATATATATATATATATATATAGATACATGGAGGTAGAGGCACAAGCTGGCAGTAAACATTTGTGAGAGGACAGTGTACATGTAAGCAGATTAGGTTTGATAATAGTACGGGGATCCATAATAAAATGGGTGGAAGATGTGCAGGTAAAAGAAAGGGATGTCTTGGGTCACTTACCAGTCAGGATAAGGATGGCAAAGAAGGTGAGGGAGGTGGGGTTATAACAGAGGTGGAGTGAATGTAAATGGACAACAAAGAAGAGGAAGGAAAGAATGAGAGAAGAGGCAAGGGGGATAATATATAACTGAACAAATAACTTTTGCAAATAGAATGGTGGAATGTAGTTAAGGAGACAATGATGGGTGTTGGATGCAAGAGGCAAGGGGAAGAAGAAACGGAAATCAGAATTAAACAAACGGAAGGAGGAATTAAAAGGAATCCTAGAGGAACTGGATAGGTGGGTAGTGGATATACAGTGTGTATGGGGGGAAGGAGCTGTGATCAGCTTAACAAGAGTATAGCAAGCATGTGCCATATATGCTGCAGTATATACTTTTTTTTTTAATTATTTATTTTGAGTAATGAGATGTGGTAGAATTAAAACAAATAAATAAAAATAGCAGCAGCATACTTAGCATCACTATATTTAAGTTATATAGTTTGTTAAATCATGTTTTCCAGCATACCTACCTGACTATTTTTTAAGCCTGTCAATTTTCTTTTGCTTTTTTCTTTTCTTTTCTTTTCTATTTTTTTTCTTTTAGTCCCCTTCCTCATCATATTGAAAAGGTTTGTTGTCCTGGAATGTGCTCTATCTGGGATGGAGGTATAGCCTATATTTTTATAGTGGGGTGGCTACATTCCAGAATCTGGAGCATTGATTCAGAATGTCTTCTTATGTTCATTTAGGCTAAAATACCGGAGATAATGTTAGAATATAGAGGATAAAAGAAAAAGAGGCTGAGGTGCTAAGATGAAAGGAATTCTGGTAGGGTCAATAAGGAAAAGATGGAAAATTCCTGAGACTGAAAGAAAGCACTATGCATTACTGCACTGCTGAAGTGTATTTGATTTTAGAAATTACATTAATGCACTGGGAAACTTTCATCAGGTCACACTCTTAAGGATCCTAGATTACCTGCACGTGTGATCGCTTGTCTTTAGGGCTGTTTTGCTAGTTAATTAGCACCTGCTAGCTGATATACCAAGTGCAGAAAAATATAGTCACTCGATCCTGATGCTTAGAGATTCCTTTTTGGAAATGGAATATGTGTGAGCTCTGTTACACTGCAGCCTGGAATGCTATACAGAGATAGTTTGATTCCTTAAACAATTCCATCATATACAATTTGTCAACAACATATAGTTGCTTGTTACAGAATTCTTTGCTTGTTGTATATTTTTACATTTTCATCATAGAAAATAACAAGACAAAATCAAGGACAGATGCTTATAACTGAAAGTTCAGCTCAAAGAAACATTCATCAGAGAGAAAAGATTTTCACATTCAGAAAAGGAGTGCACTTTGTTCAGTCAGGGCCACCTTCAAGATCCATTGTGTCTAACATTTGCATTTGTTCTGTTGCTGTTGCTGGAACAAACTATCTAGCCCTTTTAATCACTTTTTGGATGTTGTATGTGCCAAGTCTTGTTTTCCCAGAGAGCTGTATTCACACCCTTTCTTCAGGTATCAAGCATGTCAGAAGGTAATGCTACGAGCTAGGGATCTCATACCGTACTGTTCAGGTATCAAAGCATGTTAGAAGGTAGTGCTACGAGCTAAGGGTCTCATACCATACTGTTCATGTATCAAAGCATGTTAGAAGGTAGTGCTACGAGCTAGGATCTCATACCGTACTGTTCATGTATCAAAGCATGTTAGAAGGTAGTGCTACAAGCTAGGGATCTCATATCGTACTGTTCAGGTATCAAAGCATGTTAGAAGGTAGTGCTACGAGTTAGGGATCTCATACCATACTGTTCAGGTATCAAAGCATGTCAGAAGGTAGTGCTAAGAGCTAGGGATCTCATACCGTACTGTTCAGGTATCAAAGCATGTTAGAAGGTAGTGCTAAGAGCTAGGGATCTCATACCGTACTGTTCAGGTATCAAAGCATGTTAGAAGGTAGTGCTACGAGCTAGGGATCTCATACTGTACTGTTCAGGTATCAAAGCATGTTAGAAGGTAGTGCTAAGAGCTAGGGATCTCATACCATACTGTTCAGGTATCAAAGCATGTTAGAAGGTAGTGCTACGAGCTAGGGATCTCATACTGTACTGTTCAGGTATCAAAGCATGTTAGAAGGTAGTGCTACGAGCTAGGGATCTTATACCGTACTGTTCAGATATCAAAGCATGTTAGAAGGTAATGCTAAGAGCTAGGGATCTCATACCGTACTGTTCAGGTATCAAAGCATGTTAGAAGGTAGTGCTATGAGCTAGGGATCTCACACCGTACTGTTCATGTATCAAAGCATGTTAGAAGGTAGTGCTATGAGCTAGGGATCTCATATCGTACTATTCGGGTATCAAAGCATGTTAGAAGGTAGTGCTACGAGCTAGGGATCTCATACTGTACTGTTCAGGTATCAAAGCATGTCAGAAGGTAGTGCTAAGAGCTAGGGATCTCATACCGTACTGTTCAGGTATCAAAGCATGTTAGAAGGTAGTGCTATGAGCTAGGGATCTCACACCGTACTGTTCAGGTATCAAAGCATGTTAGAAGGTAGTGCTAAGAGCTAGGGATCTCATACCGTACTGTTCAGGTATCAAAGCATGTTAGAAGGTAGTGCTACGAGCTAGGGATCTCATACTGTACTGTTCAGGTATCAAAGCATGTTAGAAGGTAGTGCTAAGAGCTAGGGATCTCATACCATACTGTTCAGGTATCAAAGCATGTCAGAAGGTAGTGCTAAGAGCCAGGGATCTCATACCATACTGTTCAGGTATCAAAGAATGTTAAAAGATAGTGGTATGAGCTAGGGATCTCATACCGTGCTGTTCAGGTATCAAAGCATGTAGAAGGTAGTGCTAAGAGCTAGGGATCTCATACCGTACTGTTCAGGTATCAAAGCATGTTAGAAGGTAGTGCTACGAGCTAGGGATCTCATACCATACTGTTCAGGTATCAAAGCATGTCAGAAGGTAGTGCTGAGAGCTAGGGATCTCATACCGTACTGTTCAGGTATCAAAGCATGTTAGAAGGTAGTGCTAAGAGCTAGGGATCTCATACCGTACTGTTCAGGTATCAAAGCATGTCAGAAGGTAGTGCTAAGAGCTAGGGATATCATACCGTACTGTTCAGGTATCAAAGCATGTTAGAAGGTAGTGCTAAGAGCTAGGGATCTCATACCGTACTGTTCAGGTATCATAGCATGTTAGAAGGTTGTGCTAAGAGCTAGAGATCTCATACCGTACTGCAGGAATGACAAGAAGATTTTTGCAAACTCTTATAGCCCTGCTCTTGTTGGCTGGCAAGTAGTGTGTGCAGTGCATGCTATACTGAGTCCACCTGTGACTGCACAGCTCTGTATACTAGTGACAGCTAACTGGGATACATGCATTTCTTGGTTGAGATCATACTGCCAGTTTCCTGAGCATATGAAGAGCACTTTGGACCTGCCATCTGACTGTGCTTGAGTGACAGGACTTAACTAATGCCCTCCAGCTTAAATAGGACAAGCATCAGCATCAGGTGTGCACTGCTATCCCTTGTCAGTGAGTTCTTCCATCCCCCAGATGAGCTGTGCACTGCCATTCCTTGCTAGTGAGTTCTTCCATCACCCAGATCATCTGTACACTGCTGTCCCTCGCTTGTGAATTATTTCATCACCCAGATCAGCTGTGCACTGCCATCCCTCACTAGTGAGTTCTTCCATTCCCCAGATCAGCTGTGCACTGCCAAGTCTCGCTAGTGAGTTCTTCCATCCCCAGGATCAGCTGTGCTCTGCCATCCCTCGCTAGTGAGTTCTTCCATCCCCCAGACTACTTATCTATCCACTTTCAAATGTAACATAGTTGGAGATTCAGTGGTGTAGCCAGGAATTTTCAAATTATATGCACTGGAACCAATTTGCACCCCACCCCGTAGTAAATGCTATAGGTCAATCATTCAAGAACATCATGGTACACAGCCATATTCAACCATCCCAAAAGTAAAAGGTATAGATGATGTAGTGGCCTTATAACACACAAACTCCTCATAACAGACTTGTTCCATGGCATGTGCATTAAGTACTGTGTTCCATAGTCAGTGTACTTAGGTAGGGGTTCTAACCTCACTACAGTCGACTGGATGTGTATGGCTCTAGGCAGCAGAGTATAAGTGGTATCTCACAGTTACTTCTCCAATGGTATGTCTGGCCATTTT
Organism: Protopterus annectens; assembly: GCF_019279795.1. Lineage (NCBI taxonomy): Eukaryota > Metazoa > Chordata > Ceratodontiformes > Protopteridae > Protopterus > Protopterus annectens. The sequence continues at coordinate 533,091,922 of NC_056733.1, forward strand.
GACTGGAAAAGCTCACCCAGATGCTGCCACAGCTTGCTGTGAGGGAAAGGTTAGTTTGCTTTTGATTTCTTGTATTTTGTATTACCTTTTGCCTTTTTCTATTTTGTATATTGTGATTTCTTTTCTTTACACCATGCTTTACTTGTATTCTGCTTTTACTTGCATATTAAAACTAGAAAAGAGACCACCAGAGAATTTTCCCACCCTGTTAGTGTTGTGTTCTTAAACAACACTGTCTTTCTAGTTGCCTGCCCCTCATGTTAATTTGACCATATATCTCCTTCCCTCTCTCCTTTCATTGGCTGGTGTGAATAAGCACAAAATTATAATTTTGTGAAGTCACTCCCCTTCAACTATTTAAATTTATTGGCCTTCCTACTGTAATCCATAGTGCCAGAATATAAAAATGCTCACCCCCTTTCAATCTTTCTTGCTCATTTAAAAATGGTGGCTTTTCGCTTAGACAGCTAAAATTTAAGTTACCCATTTTCTTATCTAACCGCTTAGTCAACACTGCAGGGTATAGGATAAAGCATTTTTTATCTTACCTTTAAACATCTATTGCAAGGCCACCAGTTATTGGAGAGCCCAGATGTTGCCTCTCAGTAGTCATCTTGGGATTAGTGCTTCTGTTTTCTTCTGGTGAGAGAAAGAGTACATGGACATTATTTCCTGGAGACTGCTGATCACCAGAAAGCCTAATAACTGCTTTATAGGTGACATCTTGGAATATATGCTTATATTCTGCTCCTAGTGAGAGAAGAAGCAGAGTGCATTGATTCCTGACTGTTTCTGGTTAGAGAGTGAGCGTCTATGCTTAACATTCCTGATTGGTCTAGTTGCTATTCAAGTTATCTACCAGAAAAAAGCTACATGCCTACAGACTCTTGCATCATCTGGGACAAGACGGTCGATCAACAAACAGGCTGTGGCCTGCTTCTCTTCTTGGGATTGGTCCTAAATTTTGCTTCTGGTGAGAGAAGAAGTAAAGGAGCATCGTATCCCAACAGATTAAAGCTGTGGTAAGACAAGCATTAGTAGTAGCCAGGCAGTAGCCTTTCATGTGACTCCCCTCTTTTCATCATTCTTGACAAGCTAATTCTTTGTTTTCAGTAAGTACTGCTTGATTTGCTTCTAACTTTAGAATATCTGCCTAAATACTTCATCCTTAAAATTTCAGGGTCTACATATTTGTTTCCCCTCAAGTGTTTGGCAGTGCTCTGTACAGACTCAGACACTTTGAGTGACATTTTTCCTATAAAAGCACAACTGAAATTTCTCCAATACCTAGTTGCACACAGGACAACTAATTTGCAGTGACAAGCACTGTCCACATAGTTGCAAACTGAATACTCCTGACAGTGATCGATATTCTCACTCCTACTGTCTAATCAACAAAAAAGGGTCTGTTGCCATGGATATAAACTTTACTACTGTCTCCATTACCAGCTTGGTGAATATGGCATCCTGACTCCAAGTAGGAATTGCCTTATGTTTACTGACAACCAGTTAATTCTCAAACAAACTGATATGGTATGTGACAGATGTATTTACACAATGTCAATGGGGGCAAAGCTCTCACATAAAAGTACTCCTAATGTCAATAAGGTTGGCAGTAGTACACACACTGCACCCATCACGCACAATTCAAAGCAGATATATCGACCCACATATACTGAGGCACTTACATATAAGCTTCCTAAACCACAAAGTACACATAACAAATACCCTCAGCAGCCCTAAATGTGCTCTTTCAAAACAACATCCACATCAAAACATAGAGCCACATCTCATGGAGCCTCTACCTCTAAGCCCATAAGGCAAGCCACCACACAATCTAACATTCTAGTCATTGGAGACTCCATTGTAAGGCATACTGATGTCCCTCTCACCAGGCTGGGTAAGGAGAAAGTTACGGTCAGTTGCTTATCAGGGGCTAGGATCTGCCATATTACGCATGCATTCAAGTCATTGGACCACAATTACCAATATGACTCAGTCATAGTCCATGTGGGAGTAAATGACCTGAGACGTACCTCCCTAAACTATATGAAGAAAGACATCATGGAGCTCTCGGAATATGTGCCTCAGGCTAGTATGAGCCTAGCATTGAGCAGCATTTTACCTTCTCCAAGGACAATGCCACAATATGAACAAAAGATGATTGACTTTAATAACTGGTTTAGTTTCTGGTGTCATTCTAAGGGGGTGCAATATTTGTCAGCATCGAAGGAGATGATCAACAGACCATGCTGCTTTGCCAGGGATGGTCTGCACCTCTCTCCTCTAGGTTTTCGAATATTAACTAAAACATTGTCTTCCCCCATAATGAGTTTTTTAGGCAATGCCAAATTGAAAGTACTTTTCACATAGCAAATCAAAACTAAGAACATCTAAAGGTATTACTGCTCAGTGCTAGGAGTCTAAACAAAAAACTCCACTCCCTAGAAGCTCTCTTTACCCTAGATAATGCTGATGTCTGTGGAGTCACTGAGACATGGTTTAAAGCTGTGGAGAGCATGCCAACAGTGCAAAGTTATAATGTCTTCCATGCATTTAGGCCAGCTCCTACACAGGCAGGGACTAAAATGGAAGTGTCTCTATTTACATAAAAAAAAATATACTTCAAGGCTGGTCAAACAGGACAATGCACTTGAGCTGCTCCATGTTCAAATCACCATAGGGAAAATACAATACAACTTCCTTACAAGCTATATGTCCCACTCTATGACCCAGGAGACCCATACCATGTATTTAAATGTATTATAAACACTAACCATCCAATCCAATACCATATTCATGGGTGAGTTTAATTACCCCATTATTAACTGGGAATCTTATATGACACCAAACGTATATGCACAGAGATTTCTGGATTTTGTAAACACAAACTCCCTGGACCAGATAGTCAATACACCAACCAGTGGTGCAACCATACTGGATCTGGTCCTCACTAATATGGGAGACTGCTGCACATACCTTACTGTAATGCCTTCCCCTGATAAGGTCAGACCACAAAATGGTCTCCTTTGAAGTAAAAATACAACCTGGACCCCCCAAGCTAAGCCTGGAATACTCAGGAACTATTCTAAGGCTAACCTCCTGCTATTAATTGAGAACCTGGCAAAATTTCAACCTTCCTTAAACTCTGAGAACACTGCTTCCTATGCAGAACTGTTCACAGAAACCCTGCATAAGCATGTTAATAGCTGCATAGAGATAGCTGTACTCACCAGGAAAAATTACAGAACTAACTCAGAAACAAAGCCACCTGGTCGGAATCACAAAATCAATAAACTGTATAACAGGAGGAAGAAAATCATGGCAAGAATTAGGAGGTGCAGCACCCAGCAGGATAAAAGCACTCTCATCAAACTAAACAAACAACTCAGAGGACAAATAAAGTCTACCAAAGCCACATTTGAGGTAAGTTTGGCCTCCCAGGCCAAGGACAACCACAAAACATTCTTTAGCTATTCCGCAATCTAAAAGGCAATACACAAATTGTGTGCAGAGCTCATTGTAAATGGATCCACCTATACTGAGCCATTTCTGGTCCGAATGGAGAGATGATAAGTCAGCAAGGAAAGGACTGCAGTATTGCTGAAGATGAATTCATCCTTAAATCTTGGTGAGTACCTTCATGAGGTGGACCCTATTTTTTCACAAAATCTGACCAAGGCGACACTGATATGTAGACTGTATTTATATAGCATATGTCATGGACAGAAGTAGGTTAAAAATTAAAAAAAGATAGCTGGGCGCAAAAGTGCCCAATCCTGGTAGGCACACTTTTACCAGGACTAGAAAAGATGACAACGTAGAATCCTCAAAATTCTGAAACATTCCTACAATGGGGTGAGGCCAGGCCCAGTGGGAGGATGGCCCCCCTGTTGTAAAAGGAAATAGAAGTCCACAAAAAATCACAAAAACTGATAGGCCAAAGAAGAGCCATAAAGACGATAAAGTAGATTATTGAGGATAAGAAAGAAAGTATGTATTGTTACTATTATGCAAAAAGCCCAGAATTTCCAGACACAAGATATACAAAATGATTAAGAGAGAAATTAGAGGAAATAAAAAAACTTTCACAAGAAAAACTGTCAGAAGGTTCAAATACAAATTTGTATTCATCAATACAACAGATTTGTGAAAAACAGTATATAGATCAAGAAACTTTGATCTGTTTGAACAAAGAAGCATCTGAGGAAATGTGAAAATATAAACAACAAAACCTAGACATTTTGAGAAATATAAAAAAGAAATATGGACATGGGAAAGAAAGAGACATTTGATATGGTGCAATATTTATGCAAAGGAGAAAGCCAAATTAATCAATATAAAGAAGGCAGCCCCAAAGATATTTGAAGAGAAATGCAGGTAAAGGCATCCAGATATGGAAAATTTTGCAATAAAGAAAATAATATCACAAAGAAGGAATGTAGAAAAGAAGATTAGTAAAGTAGAAGTTAAAAAATAGAAGTTGAAGTTATGGAGTTTCTTTGAAGTGAAGGATTTGGTGTAGAAGGTCTAACACAGCTTACATCACAGCAAGATGGAGTGAGTTCACAAAGTAAGGTGAAGTAGGAAGATCAGAAGACATCTGAAAAAGAAATATGGGCATGGGAAAGAAAAATAGATTTAATGTGGTGTAATTTTTATGCAAAGGAGAAAGCAAAACTAAAGAATACAAAAAGAGCAGCACCAAAGATATTTGAAGAGATATACAGGCAAAGGAATCTGGATATGGAAAACTTTACAATACAAAAAAATAAGAAGACAAAGAGGAAACGTAGTAAAGGAGATTAGTAATGGAGAAGTTAAGAAATAGAAGCTGAGGTTATGGAGTACCTGTGAAATTAAGGATTCAGTGTAGAAATTCTAATTCAGAAAAAAACAAAACAGGATAGAGCAATGGATATCCAAATTAAGGGGAAACTAATAGAATGAGAAGCAATTGGTCAGGTGCCATATGAAGATATTTTGGAGCCTTCCACAGGAAACCAGTATAAATGTTCTCTTGAAGCTGGATAGCAAGGGAAGGGACAGGAAACTGTGGAAACTCTGAGACAGTCAATATTGAGTATTGATAGGCCAGTGAATTCCCATATGACAGAGCAATGGATGGCACAGGATGAAAATGAAGAGAATGTTCTACAGGAAGATGCTAAAGAACATTATAAAGAATGCCCACAGGAAATGGAAAATAAAAAATGTGCCCTCATTTTAGAAGAAAATGAGCTAAGAGAAGAGTTGCTTGATTTAATAGAGATAAATAGACATATTAAGATCAGTGAAAGAAATAGACTTGCCAAGGTCAATAAAACCCAAAAAGACAGAAGTTTGATAAAACAAATGAACACAGTAATTAGGACTGTCCATAGAAATCCATGCAATATAACAGAAGTAAACAGTATATATTACTTTGCAGCTAAATTAATAACCGATAAAATTCTACCATAAGATCACAGGGTAGTGAAGGAAAGGAAGAGGAAAAATCAAATACCATCATGGAATTATCGAACAGAGAAAACTATAACGCATTTAAGACAAGAAGTGTCACTGTTAGAAGAATATAAATGAGGGAACAGAAAGAGTGACATAATGAAAGCAGTGCACAGTATTAGAAGAGACCAGGATCTATCATACACTACTGCAAATAACAAGTTAAAAATCTCAGCACAGGTGGAAAAACTTAGAAGATATGCAAATAAATATAAAGAAAAAGTACAAAATAAGCAATTTATTGATGACCCAAAAAGGTTTTACAGAGAATTGGGAAACAAGATAAAGGGAATTCAAAGACCACCAAAAAAAAGAAGAAATAGATACATTTTGGAGAAGTATTTATGAAGATCCTATGGAACATAAAAATACTAAATGGACAGAAGAAGTAAAAGAAAGAGTAAGACGTTTATATGTACAGGATATGAAATGGGATGAAGTAACATCCAGACAGATTGAAACAAAGTTAAAAAAAGTCTCCAACTGGAAACCACAGGCCTAGATGCAGTACCTAACTTCTGGTTCAAAGTATTAATATATTTTTTCACAAAGATTTAGCTATGAGTAAGAACTATTTATATGCGTACCCTGAACAGACACCAACCTGGCTAACAACGGGGAAAACAATGCTCCTACGTAAGAGTGAACCTGCAAGCTACCATAAAAGCTATAGATCAATAACTTTCCTTCCAACGACATATAAACTATACATGGGAATTGATGCTGACAGAGCTTATAGTCATTTAGAAGAAAATTCAATTATGGCAGTAGAACTAAAGGGCAATAAAAGGAAGTCATATGGAACAAAGGATCATTTGTTGTTAAATAAAGTCATAGTGGAAAACCGTAAAAAGGGGAAGAATCTAAGTATGGCATGAGTTTTCTACAAAAAACATTTGATAGTATCCCACATTCATGGATAAAAGAGTGCTTAAATATGTGTACGATATACCCTACACTGATTGATTACATTACAGTGACCATGAAACAGTGGCAGACCAGTTTGCAATTAAGCCATGATAAAGGACAAATTACTATCCCAGGGATAAAAATTCAAAGGGGGGTATTCTAGGGTGAGTTTCTGTCAACATTGCTATTCTGCTTTGCCCTTAACCCATTAAGCTGTCTACTTAACAGCTTAGGCCATGGCTATAATTTGGCTCCTAGAAAACAAAGTGTAAAGACTTCTCATCTTCTCTTTGTTGATGATTTAAAACTGTATAGCTCATCAGATGAGGAAATGAAAGCACAACTGTGAGTTGTCAAAACTTTTTTTTTCAGATGATAGAAGAATGTCATTTGGTCTTGATAAATGTGCAAAAGCAACCTGTAAAGCAGGAAAACTGCAACACCAGGAAAACATCAATTTGAGATGAGACTGTGATATAAAAGAACTTGAGCAAGAGGGACTATATAAACATCTGGGAAATGATGAAGAATGAACAACAAAACATGAACAAATGCAAATAAAACTTAGTAAGGAATATTTTAGAAAATTTAAATTAATCCTGAAAGCAGCATTGGCATCTAGGAACAAAATCCAAGCTATAAACCAGTTTGCTCTTCCTGTCCTAACTTATACTTTTGGAGTGATTGACTGGCCTCAAAAGGTGTTGGATAGATTTGACAGGAAAACAAGACATTACTGGTGTCATTCTAAGGGATCCAGTATCTGTCTTCCTGGGATGACAGGATTGACAGACCTCGATGCTTTGCCAGTGATGGCCTGCATTTGTCACTCCTGGGCTACCAGATACTAGCCAAGGCTCTTGCCACCCCTATAGTACCTTTTTTAGGCGGTGTTCCAAAGACCAAATTACCACCGTAACAGCTACAAACAAATGCAATCTGAGGGTCATGCTGCTCAATGCTAGAAGTCTAAATCTCAAAATGCACTCGCTTGAAGCACTCCTTAAAATGGACAACATGGACATTTTTGCTGTAGCAGAGATCTGGTTCAAGGCAACAAAAAGCACTCCTGCACTACCAGGCTATAACTCATTCCATTCCTATCAGTCCCAGAACTTGGACCAAAGCTCCAAAGGCAGTGGTGTTTCCATATTCATAACGGATGCGTACACCTCCAGACTACTAGCCCAACATAACTCATCTGTGATACTTCAGGTGCAGCTAACACTGGGTAAGACAGCAATTCAGGTCATAGCCTGCTATAGGTCCCCAACCATGTCCCAAGACTCACACTCCACATTCCTAAGCACCCTGGAGAATATTAGGGTCCAACCTAACACTGTCATACTGGGTGACTTCAACTACCCCTCCATTAACTGTACCAATACACTTGCCCAACGTTTCCTGGAATTCATTAATTCCAATGCCCTGGACCAGCCCATTCTTATCCCCACTAGAGGTAGCAACATCCTTGACATGGTCATTACTAACATGGGTGATCGTTGCTCTACACCAATAGTCAACTCCTCCCTGGTTAGATCTGACCACAAACTAATCACATTGGAAATACACATCCCCCCACCACACACACCAAACCACCATGAAAAACTTCTCCAAAGCTAGCTTTGGGCTCCTAAAAACAGAGGTGGCTAACTTCATGGCACCCATGCAAATGTAGATCAGTTGCATGACGGCTGAATCATACACCAATGCGCTGTATGAATACATGCACAAATGCATGGATCTCACCATACCCAACAGAACCAAGATGCTCTCCTCCAAAAAAGGAAGCCAATCTCGTGGTTCCCTGACATAAGCAAACTCTACAACAGAAGGAGGAATCCGATGTGGAATAAGGTGAACTCCCAAGACTGGAAAAACTCCCTTATCATCCTCAATAAAAACTTGAGATCCTTCATCAAATCCTCTAAAGCTAGCTATGAAAACAGAATTGCAGCAGATAGTAAAGAAAACCACAAGGCCTTCTATAGTTATGTAAAGAATCTCCATGACAATGCCCAGATTTACTCTGAGCTACTGCACAATGGTACCACCTATACTGAGCCAACAGATATTGCTAATATACTGGCCGACAGATTCAGTACCAACTTTACCCCTCTCCCCCCAAAGGACCAGTCACAATACCAGTAGATTGCCAGGCACCCAGTATTACTGCTGCACAGGTTAAAACAGCACTGTCCAAAGGCAACAATACAGCTTCCATGGGACCTGACAATATCCCTGGCTGTGTTTTACAAGAACTATGGAGTGAACTGGCACCTCACCTGTGCACCTTGTTGAATCACAGCCTCACCTCAGGCTTTGTCCCTACCAAATGGTGCACTGCTACAGACATCCCTCTCCACAAAGGAGGAGTGACTACAGACCCTAGGAATTATTGCCACATTAGCCTGACGAGTCTGATATGCAAAGCTATGGAATGCATCATCATGGACCTAATAAACAAGGATATAGGGAATCTCCAAACTCTAGATCCCACACAGTTTGGTTTTGTGAAGGGTAGATCATGCCTGCTCAACTTGGTCAACTTCTTTGAGTTAGTCACCAGAGCTGTGGAAGAAGGCAAGGTGGTTCATACAGCCTACCTTGATCTGGCCAAGGCCTTTGATACCATTCCCCACTCAGAAATCATAGAAAAACTCACTAAGCTAGGCATCAACCCCCTATATCACTAGGTGGGTAGCAAACTGGCTCACAGGTAGAACCCACAGTGTGAAAGTAGCTTACGTCAAGTCAGACTGTCAACCAGTCACGAGTGGAGTCTCACAGGGTTTGATCATGGGTCCTCTCCTGTATGGTATCTACTTCTCTGAAGTCCAGGCCAACACAAAGGGACTCTGGCTGACAAAGTTCGCAGACAATTGCAAGTTCGGAGCTATTATTAACTCCCCGAGTGATGTTGACATCCTATAGAAAGGCCTGGTGTCAGAACTATAACTTTAAGCTCAATACCAAAAAATGTATCGTCATCCCCTTTTGGAAAAACCCGGTACCCATGAATTACCACATCAATGGTAGTCCACTGAACACAGAAGGCATTATAAGAGATCTGGGAACACGGGTTGAAAGCAACCTCTCTTTTGACCACCACATTGTCACTGTGGTCAGAAAGTCCTTTTTTGTGGCACATCTCATTACTAAGGGTTTTGCATCCAGGAAGAAAGAGGTCATTGTCTCTCTCTACTCTTCCCTCATTAGACCAATCATTGAGTACAATGCCCCATTTGGCGTGTACCTCACAAAACACCTGAAACAACTGGAGAGGCCACAAAGGTACCTCACAAAGAGGATCCTAGGCCTTAAACATTTGTCCTATATGGACAGACTAAAAAAACTCCAACTATTCTGTTTCATATCGCCTACTTAGAGGCAATTTCTGCTTCACTTACAAAGCCATGTCTGACCCAGCTCTGTTAGAAATGCTACATCTAAAGAAATCCCAATCCCTTCACACCACACACTCCAGAGATCTCAACCTCATTACCACAATCAACAGAACATGCTGGAGGGACAGGTTCATTAGCCAGAGACTGCCCATGTTATGGAATAGACTTCCCATACATGTCAAGCAGAGCACTTCATTGGCCTTCTTTGTGAAAAATCTTGATGAGTGGATGGGTAATAGAAAATTCACCCCAGTGATCACTCCAGTGGCTTTATTCGACAGAGACACTGGGAACTAATGCTGGGGTAATCCTATGGGCTAGGCTTGTAAAGGCCCCAAGGCCATTAGCCTAGTGCACACCTATGAACCTATGAACCTATGCTTCATGCTCACCAAATGATTTATAAAAATCAGTGCATACCAAGATTATATATTCTTTGTTTTGAAGGAGGGATGGGCTTCCTTGAAATTGATTACATGTATAGATCTGCAATCATGGGACTCCACACATATCTGCTGACCTCACAAGATGCAAACATAGTGGAAGTTTTGAAACATAAGGAATATAAATCTAAGATAACTTATCTGCTTAATCTAGCAGAAGCATATTAGCATCAAGCAGGAATGGGAATCAAACCAAAAGCTGATAAAAATCAGGCAGCAACTGAATGTGCCAAAAAACAAAAGAAAGAATATAAGGTGAAGGACCAGATGAGAAGGCAAGAAATATGAAAAAGTACATAAATATAGTTGCAAGTATAGAAAATGTCTGGAAGAACCTCATGTTGATCAGGAATAAATGCAGGAATGGTTAAGGAGAGGTGAATTCAAATCAAGAGATGAAAGGTTAATATCCGTGGCCCAAGACAGTGGGATACTTACCCGGTGGTTTACAAAGTCCATTGAACATGTGGGAGAAACAGACAAATGTTGGTTTTGTAAAACTGAATTGGAAACAGTTGTACACATTGTTGCTGGTTGTGACATATTAATGCCAGAAGGACTGTATACTGAAAGGCATAATAATGTGGCAAGACTGTTGCACTGGGGATTGTGCAAACATCATGGTACTGAAGTGGCTGAAAAACACTGGAAACATGAGCCACAAAGCATCATAGACAATGATGAAGTTTGTATCACAAGGGATCACTCATTACCAACAGTTCAAAAGATAGATACCAGAAAACTGGGTATAGTGGTCCATGAAAAAGACACAAGTAGCATTACTCATTAAAATCATTACACCAGTGACTACAGTGTCTTGCATATAGAGAGACACAAAGTCATAAAATGTCAGGATCTGCAGGCAAAAAACAAGAGCAATGTGGAAGAAAGATACCCAGACTGTTCCAATAGTAGTAGGAGCAGCAGGTCTTATAAAAAAGAATCTACAATCGTATTTAAATGTTACCAATACATGTAACTCCATACGAATTGCAGGAGTCATTACTGGGCACATTGAGGGCGCTGCAAAGAGCACTTTTAGCCTACATAAAAGATTGAAACAGTACTAATTTCATGAACTTTAATCATACTTTGACTTAGGAATGGGATCCATTCCTGTCAAGGTATTAGAAACACAAAAGACTTGGAGAAATTAAAAAAGCCAGAAGATGTAGCAAACCTCCTGGCTGATAAATTCAGCTCCTAAATTTACCCCTCTCTCCCACTCAACCTTCCCTCAGGAAATGTCATCAAATATAAACCCCTATTATTACTAGAGAACATGTCCTTAATGCTCTCTCTAAGACCAAGAACTCTGCATCAATGGGCCCAGACAATATCCCATGATGCATTCTAAACAGCATGAAACATGACCTATCAGGGCCTCTAGAATTAGTATTTAACTGTAGCCTCCAAATAGGCTTTGTGCCTCATGAATGGAGAAAGGCAACAGTCATCCCTCTGCACAAAGGTGGACCATCTACAGACAATGTAAACTACATTCCCATAAGTCTCACTAGCCATGGAAACAGTTATCATGGAGATGATCAACAGAGAAATAGTAAACCTCCAGACACTGAAACCAACCCAGATTGTTTTTTTCAAGGACAGATCATGCCTACGCATCCTGATGGACTTCTTTGAGAAGGTCACCAAAGCATTGGATGAGGGCAAAATCATTCACACTGCCTAATTTGACCTGGTTAAGGCATTTGACACAATACCCTACTCTGGCATTGTTGACAAACTGAAGAGTTTAGGTACAAACCCGTACGTCACCCAGTGGATAGCCAACTAGCTCACAGACAGGACCCAGGAAGTTAGAATTGGGGAGTCCACCTCTACAAAGAGTCCTGTCACAAGTGGAGTCCCTCAGGAATCAGTCCTTGGATCACTATTTTTTGTATTTACTTCTCAGAAGTGAAGGCCATTGTCAGTGGTCTCTGGCTGACTAAATTTGCAGATGATTGCAAATTAGGAGCTGTCATTGAATCTCACACTATAGAGTTGTATGAGAGATTGGACACTAAAGAGGGAGAAAAGGACCTGTACCAATTGGCTAGACAGAGGGACTGAGTTGGGAAAGATGTGCAGCAGGTAAGGGTGATAAAGGACAGTGAGGTAAATGTACTCACAAGTGAGGAGAGTGTGTTGAGTAGATGGAAAGAGTACTTTGAAGGGCTGATGAATGAAAAGAATGAGACAGATAAAAGGTTGGATGATGTGGGAATAGTGAATCAGGAAGTGAAGCAGATTAGCAAGGAGGAAGTAAGGACAGCTATGAAGAGGATGAAGAATGGAAAGGCTCTTGGCCCAGATGACATACCAGTGGAAGCATGGAGGTGCTTAGGAGAAATGGCAGTGGAATTTTTAACCAGATTGTTTAATGAAATTTTGGAAAGTCAGAGGATGCCTGAGGAGTGGAGAAAAAGTGTTTTGGTACCTATCTTTAAGAATAAGGGTGATGTGCAGAACTGCAGTAACTACAGAGGGATAAAACTGATCAGTCGCAGTTTGAAGTTATGGGAAAGAGTAGTGGAAGCTAGGTTAAGAAAGGAGGTGATTAGTGATCAGCAGTATGGTTTCATGCCAGGAAAGAGCACTACAGATGCAATATTTGCTCTGAGAGTGTTGGAGAAATACAGAGAAGGTCAGAAGGAGTTGCATTGTGTCTTTGTGGACTTAGAGAAAGCATATGACAGGGTGCCTAGAGAGGAGTTGTGGTATTGTATGAGGAAGTCAGGAGTGGCAGAGAAGTATGTAAGAGTGGTACAGGATATGTACAAGGGTAGTGTGACATTGGTGAGATCTGCGGTGGGAGTGACAGATACGTTTAAAGTGGAGGTGGGATTATATCAAGGATCAGCTCTGAGCCCTTTCTTATTTGCAGTGGTGATGGACAGGTTGACAGATGAGATTAGACAGGAGGCCCCGTGGACTATGATGTTTGCAGATGACATTGTGATATGTAGTGAGAGTAGGGACTAGGTTGAGGAGACCCTAGAGAGGTGGAGATATGCTTTAGAGAGGAGAGGAATGAAGGTCAGCAGGGCTAAAACAGAATGTATGTGTGTAAATGAGCAGGAGGGTAGAGGAATGGTGAGGATGCAGGGAGTATAGTTGGTAAAGGTGGATGAGTTTAAGTACTTGGGATCAACAGTTCAGAGTAATGGTGAGTGTGGAAGAGAGGTGAAGAAGAGAGTGCAGGCAGGGTGGAATGGGTGGAGAAGAGTGTCAGGAGTGATTTGTGACAGACGGGTCCCAATAAGAGTGAAAGGGAAGGTCTACAAGAAGGTAGTGAGACCAACTATGTTATATGGGTTGGAGACAGTAGCATTGATGAAAAGGCAGGAGTCAGAGCTGGATGTGGCAGAGTTAAATATGTTAAGATTTGCACTGGGTGTGACTAGGATGGACAGGATTAGGAATCAGTATATTAGAGGGTCAGCTCAGGTTGGACAGTTTGGAGACAAAGCAAGAGAGGCGAGATTGCATTGGTTTGTACATGTGCTGAGGAGGGATGCTGGGTATATTGGGAAAAGGATGCTAAGGATGGAGCTGCCAGGTAAGAGGAAAAGAGAAAGGCTGAAGATAAGGTTTATGGATGTGGTGAGAGAGGATATGCAGGCGGTTGGTGTGAAAGAGCATGATGCATAGGACAGGAAGAAATGGAAACAGATGATCCGCTGTGGTGACCCCTAATGGGAACAGCCGAAAGAAGATGATGATGATTGAATCTCACACTGACACAAATGTTCTCCAGGCAGGGCTGACACAGAAAAACAACTGGTGTCAGAGCCATGGACTAAAGCTAAATTCCAAGAAATGCATAATAATATCATTTAGGAAGTCATCCATCCCTGGTAACTATCATATTGACAACCCACTCCTTAGAGATGACCCAGTAGTCAGGGACTTAGGGACACACATAGATAGTAATCTAGCCTTTGACCATCATGTGTTTACAGTGGTGAGGAAATCATTCTATGTTGCGCAACTTATAAACAAAGTTATGGCATCTAAGTTCAAGGAAGTCATTGTTCCACTGTATTTGGCATTCATCAGAGCTATGACTGAGTACATAGCCCCCTTTGATATGTACCTAACCAGACATATTCAAAAATTAGGACATCCACAGAAGTTGCTCACCAAAATAATACAGTGCATAAGTAAAATGTCCTATGCAGACCACCTCAAGGCCCTATTACTGTATTCTGCCTCCTACAGGCTTTTGATGGGAGATCTATGCCTGGCATATAGGGCATTGTCAGACTGATGGACCTCCTGCATATCCACAAAATAAACAGCACCAGAATTACCCATTCTAAAGACTTAATCCTTGCCTGTGATATAAATAGGACCTGCTGGAAAAATAGGTGTGTATCCCAGAGACTACCCCGTCTATGGAACAGGCTCCCCTTCCATGTGAAGCAGAGTTACTCCCTCACCCAATTCAAGTGCAGCTTGAACAACTGGATGGGAAACCAGAAATACATCTCTGGTTTGGCATCCATGTTTGTAATGGACAGAGGTAACATGTAAATGGTTCATCTCAATGCCACATCATTGACAGTCATAGAAAACCATTCACCCAAATGCAAATATGCAACACTGACAAGCATGTGTGTCATAACAAGGCAGACAAACCCACAGGTACAGTCATAAAAGTCACATCCATTTTCCACACTCATCCAAGCTGGGCAACCAAATAACTATCCTCACACTCTACCACAACTAGAGTTAACAACTAGCATAACAAACAGACCAGTCTATATTTCAGTAATTAAGCTAATCCAAGCTGTACTAGCACAGCCTCTCTTATAGTCCTGATATGATTATTAGAACAAAGTGTCCAGTTTACATTTCATTAGTTAAAATAATGACTGAGGGTCAATAAAACCATAATCAAAGTGAGCAACAGTAACAATTATTAAAGGAATGCAAATAACCAGAATGCAGTGTTATTGGGAACATTTTTATTTTAACTTACATGGTATTCTGACATACCATGCCAAAATTGTAAAAAAAAAGACCAAAACATTAATGTTAAGGAGATAACCAGAAGTTTAATTAATTTAATTAAGGCAGTCAGGTGACTTGGTTTTATGATAAAAGGGTAGTGGCTGAAGTTGTATTTGTTCTGAGGAAGTCTTAAGTTTACTACTGACGAAAGCGCTCAACAATAAACATTTTTCAAGTCTGCTTCGGTCTGTTTCCTTCTTTTTTGCTTTATTGTTTTACTGGATTGTGTTTGGATCCTGTTTTATTGGAATGTCAGCAGGAACAGAAAACACTGTTGAAATACTTGGATAAAATGAATCAGTCACTTCAGATACTGTTTCAGTGATGGGGCATGGCAGTTGAGCTTCTGAGGGAAACATCCACTTCATCTTCTGCCTCTGTAGCTCCCCTTTAAAGCTGTCAAGGTTAGAAGGTTAAACTTCTATACATTATGTATAGCTGCCATCATTTTATCAGGCTATATTCCACATGCTACACCTGATCTACTTAAAATGTGAGCCTTTCTCTGTCTGTCACTGCAGAATGCTGTCCTGTTTAAATAAAACAACTACCTCACTTCTACATGACTCAGCTTGACTCACAAATGAGCGTCAGGCTTAATATCTCACTGCACTGATCAACAGTCTTATTATCATTCACTAATCTTGTTTCCCAGAGAGCCCTATTCACACCCCTTCTTCCAAGGTTGCTGCAGTAAAGATTGAGATTGTACTATCCTGGAAATTTCTCTTTTCCCCTTAGGGAACAATCTCAATGGGTAAAACATAAATAAAACTTAAGAAGAAAAAAGAATAAATTGAGGTAATATAACAAGTAATTATTAAAAAGAACCTCAGCAACCCCAAATTAAATTCAAAATGCCTAGTGTACAGAAGCATATTATCAGTGACAATAATTAAAGAATAGACAAAACACACACACACACACACACACACACACACACACACACACACACACACACACACACACACACACACACACACACACGCACACACACGCACACACACACACACACACGCACACACACGAGCATGCACGCACGCATGCGCGCGCGTACACACACACACACACACACACACACACACACACTCACACTGCATGCTTATTTACATGCAAATAAGAGGAACACCAATTGACCTTTGGCATGTCTTTTTTGCGTTTGTATACACCACAACACTTAGAGAAAGGTCACACAAGGAGCGGAAGGATATGCAGACTCCACACAGAGTGAGCCTCAGCCAAGAATTCAATCAGACTGAGAACGAAGTACTGTAACATAGCAACAGTACTGTGCCAGTGGTTGGTTTATTTCACATAAATCTTGCCCAGACCACCTATGAGAGCCATTTACAATCCTGAAGAATAAGAAATCTGAAAATCAAATGCCTGTTAAAATGTAGTGCCTACAGTCCTCAGCAATTTCCCAGAAAGCCACAAATTTACAAGAGACAGACTAAAAATGAGACCAAATTAGTGACAGGCTGCAAAATCAGCGACAGCTGAAAAATCTGAATGCATCTCAACACTGTTTTACTCAAAAATAGCAACATTAAAAAATCAAATAGCCTTCTCACAAATATATGCATTAATAATCATAAAAAGACATACATTAATGACTGTATAAACTGAACAAATAGCAGCAGGTCACTTTCACTGAGAGACACCACCCCAACAAGTAGTTACAGCCACTTTCTTGACTGTTTATACTTCATATATCAGATTGTGATAAAAGCACTGGTTACATTAATGCATTTTTATCACACATAAAAAGTAGATACAGCTTGTATTCCAGCTTCTTCACTGAAATAGACAATAGTCCTGCAAACCCAGAATTACAACAGTAAACATTAGGGCCAATCAGTTCATCGAGAGACAGCCCCCATACCAACTGCCTATACAAGGTATCTGGCTTGACCCTGCCAGAATAAAAAACAAAACAAAACAATGGTTATTGCTTGCATTAATATATTTTTGTTTCACAGAAACAGTAGCCATGGTTTGTATTTCAACTTACTTCACTCATTTACACATTAGTCCTCCAAAAGAAGAACTATAACAAAAAGGAGGGCCAATCATTTCATCCAAAGACAGCCCCCATTCACATTGCCTACCCAAAGTATCTAGTTTGACTATTCCAGGATAAAAAATGGTTACAGTAATTTATTCTTGATTCACAGAAACACAGTGTTCCAAAACCAGAATTACAATGGCAAACAGCAAGGCCAATCATTTCTTCTAGAGACAGGCCACATATCTACTGCCCACACACATTATCTAGTTTAACCTAGCCAGCATAAAAATGGTTACATTAATGTATGTTTGTTTCACAAAAACAGATAATAAAAAGCTAGTGATGAGGAAAGAGTCCAAACTGGCATTCCCAGACTTAAGGAAAGCATATGACAAGGTCCCAAGAAAGACAATTTTGTCAGTCCTGAGATAGTTAGAAATTCCAGAAGCATTGGTAGAATTAGTGCAGATTATGTACAAGGACCCAATGACATAAGTATAAACAGTGCTTGGATATGCAGAAGGGTTTCCAGTGGAACTGGGTTGGTTAGGGCTCAGCTCTGAGCCCATTGCTGTTCATGCTGATGATGGACTACATTAGCAAACAGGTTGGAGGGATTGGATCATTAAAGTTGCCACATGCAATGTGGCATTACAGGCAGACTCTAAACAAGAACTTTAGCAAACAACTGGGAAATGGAATGCA
This sequence comes from Protopterus annectens, assembly GCF_019279795.1. Taxonomy (NCBI): domain Eukaryota; kingdom Metazoa; phylum Chordata; order Ceratodontiformes; family Protopteridae; genus Protopterus; species Protopterus annectens. The sequence continues at coordinate 533,109,924 of NC_056733.1, forward strand.
AGACTGAAAGCACATAGAATGAAACTGAGTACAGATAATACAGTTGTAATGGCAGCAAATGGGGAAATCAGAAGAAGCTGAGACATGAGATAGAAGGGAAAGTATTGGAATGAGTTAACAGCTTTATTAAATAGTGGTACAAATTAACAGCTTCAAATACCCAGGAGTGATTGTTGCAGAAAAAGGAAGTCTGAATGAGGAAGTCAAAGCTAGATTCAGAGGGGATGCAGGCAAATGGCAAAGTGTCAGGGGTAGTTTGTGACAGAAGAATGCCAAAGAAGCTGAAAAGTAAGACATACAAAACAGTGGTACAACCAGTATGACTGTATCACCCAGTAACCTGGGCAGTAAAGGCAGAACAGCTGAGGAAGATAGAGGTGATGGAGATGGATGATAGAAAGCACAATGTGGAACAGAAAGACATGAAGACATCAGAGCAGAGCCAAAGTCGTTCCAATTGCATATAAGGTCAGAGATAACAGATTACTGTGGTTCAGGCATATGTTCGGGAAAGAAGAAAACAAGATGAAGAAGACTTGGGATAGATAGGGAAAAAGGCATGAGGAAACAAGTGCATTCAGAAAAGAGATGGAAGGACTGTGTAACAGAAGACCGGTGACAGGCAAGACTGTAGAAGAAGGTAGGGGACCGAAACTGAATCGAGAAAGATGGTGACAGTTGATATGATACCCCTACCCCACTTAGGAAAAAATGGGAAAAAGGGGGTTGATAATTATTATGAAAAATGGTAGTCACAACTTGTTTTCCAACATAATTCTCTGATTTACACATCAGTCCTCCAAAATCAGGATTACAGCAGCAAACAGTTGGGACAATCATTTATTCCACAGACAGTGCTCATATCCATTGTCTGCTGATAGTATCTACTCTGATCCTGCCATGATAAAGAAAATAATGGTTACATTAAAGTATTTTTGCTTCACAGAAACAGTAGTCATAGCTTGAATTCCTTTCACTCAGTTACACATTAGTGGTCCAAAACCAGAAATACAATAGTAAACAGCAGGGCCAAACATTCAGAGACAGGTTCCATACTCACTGCCCACACATATTATCTGGTTTCACACTGCCAGGATAAAACATAATAATGGTTCCATCAATTAATTTTTTTCCCAGACAAACAGAAGTCAAAACTTGTATTCAAGCTCACTTCACACAAATAATGCACATTAGCCCTGCATAGCCAGAAAACAGGTATTATTCACATTATTTCTTTAGAGTGCTGCCTTGGCAGCATCAAAAACATTTACAGGGTTAACTCATACAATTCCAGGGTTAACTTTCATTAAGCCCATTACCTATCTAAGACAGATATGAGCCTGAATAGTTGCAACCTAATACCATATGTAGGCAGTTGCCCAGACATCTGTTCATAGGTTCATAGGTTTATACTAGGCTATCTGCCCTAAGGCATTTATAAGCCTAGCCCAAAGTTATGTGGCTTACGCTACCCCTTATGTTAGAAATAATGTGCCCATTAGTTTGTTGTGCCTCTGTCCAGCAGTGACACAGAGATGATTCCCGGGGTAAACCTACGATCTCCCATCCACCAGTCAAGATTTCTCTTGAACAGAGCCAGCGAGGTGCTCTGCCTCACATGGACCGGGATTTTATTCCACAGCATGGGTAGTCTCTGGGTGATAAATCTATCCCTCCAGCACGTCCTATTTATATCCGTGCTAAGGTTTAAGTCACTTGCTCTAGTGGTTCTGGTGGATTTGGATTTTTTGAGGTGGAGCATGTCCATTAATTCCGGGTTGGTCATGGCCTTGTATGTCAGGCACAGGTCACCTCTGAGCAGACGGTATGCAACTGAATAGAGTTGGAGTTTCTTCAGTCTGGCAGTATATGACAGGTTTTGGAGTCCCTTTATCCTTTTGGTGAGGAACTTTTGGGGTCTCTCCAATTGCTGCAGGTGTCGGGTGAGATACATCCCGAATGGGGCATTGTACTCGATCATTGGTCTGATAAGTGAAGAGTACAGGGGAACAATGACCTCACTTGATCTGGATGTGAATCCCTTCATGATCAGATGGGCAATGTAGAAGGTCTTTCGAACCACTTTAGCAACGTGAGTGTCAAACGAGAGGCCACTGTCAACCTGGGTCCCCAGGTCCCTGATAACCTCTGTTCTGGTGTCTGTTATGTACAAGCTTGTTTGCTACCTCATAGTCAGCTACTAAATAAATGATAACTCATCTGTTAGGGAGCTCAAGTGTTGCTAGCATTTGTTTTTTTGGTAAAAGGAATAGAGCAAAGAAAATACAGAAAGAAAAGCAAAAATAAGTCAGTGCAGTTTACTTTTTGTGCAAGTATTTTAACTTTGTTCTGCAGTCGACTCATGCTGAGTGATAAAAAAAAAAATCCAAATACTTCTTTTGTTGTACAACAATATACAGCCCGATGATGGGATTAACTCAGACAGACAATATTTTTGCACCAAATGTAAACAATTATTAATATAACTTTCCCACAAATGGTCATAGAACATGAGACATGTCTTTTAAAAACAAACTATAAACTTATACTTGTTGCCCTTGGCCCCTCACCTGCACCATGGCACTCTCATAAGCAACAGCAATTCAGCTAAGCAGTACACATGTAGTTATGCACAATACTAACTGCTTACACTGCATTGCACTGCATAAATTACTTCATCAAGTTAGAATAAAACTCATAACCCTCAGATATCATCCTTAGGTTGCATACCATTTCTTGTATGGATTTCCTTTTTCTTTTTTATATATGTCACCAATCAGAACTTCAGCAAATAGAAACGTTTACCACTTATACAGGTTTAAACCACTCCACAGCATTCCCTGCCATCTTTTCTTCCTCTCGCTAAACAATCTAACCAGCTCTCTCCTTTCTCTGTTAAAAAAATAAGGCAGGTCATGTGGCGATGTGTTCTAGCAGAGGGCACCAGTATTCTTATGGGTTACACAGAATTTCCAGCTGGTAATATATGCATTCGACTCTTGGATTTTGCAACACAGACATTAGGTTTTTAAAAGTGTTTACTGGCTGGTTATACTGTGTTAATATCATAGCAGAGTTTCTTTTAAAAGCTTGCATACAGCTCCTCAGTGGAAACGTTTACTGCTGGGACAGAGTTTTTGAGTTTACTATCCTTACTCACAGTGTTTTTGAAGTTGCTGTGTTTTGGAAGCTACCATCCTTATTGACGGTGCTGTGTTTTTAAAGCTACTACCCTTACCATCCTGGTATCCTTATCTTGCCTTGCAGTCAGCTGGGTTTGGTCTTTAAAGGGATCATTAGCTGGCTTGTGTCTCATGGATGGTAATATACTTGTGCAGTAATTTGTAAAAGGCATTTATACAGCTACTCACTGGAAACAATTGTTACTGGGACTGTGTTTTTCTAATATCACTCTCCGTTACCACTGCACTGAAATCAGCTGAATTTATTACCAGTGAATATTTTTAACTATACTGCACAGTGTTTTCCCATAGTTATTAATAGTTCAACAAGGCAACCTATACTGTGTAATCTGCTCCTTAAAAGCTGTACCTGCAAGTGTTGGTGAAACTTCTGCATTTTATTCTATTAAGAAGTTTGTACATATGATAGCTTTTGAGTAGATGCAGCATGATTGAAAAAGCTAAGACTGTTCTCTGTTGCATACTGCTTTCTCAGAGGCGATCTCTGTCTAACGTACAGAGCCATGTCCAACCCAGAATTGTTGAACATGCTCCATCTTAGCAAAACCAAATCTACTCAAGCTACATGCTCTAGGGATATAAACCTCAACACAACAATGAATAGAACATGCTGGAGGGATATATTCCCTTCGCAGAGACTTCCCTTACTATGGAACAGGGTCCCGATTTACATAAGACAGAGCCCCTCACTATCACTCTTCAAGAGGAACCTTGATGAGTGGATGGGAAACAGAAACTTCACTCCAGGGATCACACCAACAGCACTACTAGATAGGGGCCAAGGGTACTAGCTGCTAGTACAAGGGTCTAGGGAACTACTAAAGGGGCGGTGAATACCGCACAACGTGGCTGGGCTAATATATACCTTCAGGCAGATAGCTCAGTACCAATCTATGAACCTATGAACCTAACTGTTTTTGCTCTGAGAGATACCTAATGTTTAACTGCTCTTGAACTGTGAGACAGCAATTGTTTTATCTGTTTTGGAGCTGAGAGACAGTATATGTGCTATATCTGTTTTTGAATTGAGAAACAGCAAATGTAATATAGAACATGGTCTGTTAAAGCTTTACATGTGAAGGAATATCCTGCTATGCCCCTTGCCTTGACCTCAGTGGCATTGGGATAGGTTTAGACCTCTTAAAGGTACACTCTGCTACATTAAGTGTCTGCTTGCTACAAACTGAAAGTAAGAATTCACTGCATATCTGTTCTCACCTGCTGATAGATTCCCTATTATTACCTATCTTGCCCCTTCCCAACAACCAGACCTAACTCCTGTAATCACTCTCAGATTAATTGTTTTTGTATAAAGTCATATTCTCTCTGTAACCCTGTATTCTCTTTCCCTCTTCATAGATTGAACTGCGGGCATAATCTCCTTCCCCAGCAAAGCCTACACAGACAATCGACCTGGTGAATAACATCCCTAGCAACCAAAAAGCAATTTAACTGTAGGTGTCTTTTGGACGTTTTTTAAATAATATACTGCATAGTCCCTGTCTCTACTACATATTGCCAGGTTGAACCAAACCACTATACACTCTTTCTAACTTCCCCAGTCTATCTAACCTAACCACATCCTGTAATAGTGTTCCGTTTATCCCTTTCCACTCTTTTATATCCTTATACGTTCCTTCCTCTCTATGCTCCCCATTTTAATCTAAATAAATACATTTTAATCTCTCCTGTCCACTCTACTCTACTTTCTCTATATATAATGCACCTAACTTCATTGATTGTTTCTGATGGGTCCTTTGTGGTGAGTCAGGTCCAGCCGACACTGTTTGCCCTCGCTACACTCAGGCTCACTCTGCTCCCCTAACCTACACCCATTCCAACACACCCCTGGGTGCCTGACCTTTATACTTAACAAGCCACTCCCCTCAGCCTCACTCACTCCTACCTATTAACTACCAGGCCACTTCCCTGCTCACTCACATCCAACAATAGGTTAGCCTCTCCTTTTCATAATCCCATATACATTCGCACTCACATTATCCATATTCTGTGGACTGTCCAGATTAAGCCCCCCATCCAATCTCCATACTCTAAATACACCATACACACAATAGCATCAGAACACAACCCACTATTGAAATATACCTACATAAGATCTCTTCACTAGCCCCTCAATTTCTCAGGACAAAATGCTGTCACATACATTTATGATAGTAATTACCCTCACTACAGCTACACACTTAGCCTCCTACCATCATATTAGTAACCCAAGGTCTCAATCTAAATCCCCAACCTACCCAATTCCTACTCAAGAAAAAAACAGCTGTACTGCTATCACCATCAATCTACAGCCTCTCAAATTTCAAACTTGCTTTATTCATAATACCTCCATACCAATTAAAAAACTACATTTCCATAAAATAATACACATGTACAGTAAAATACCTAAAATCTATCCTTCAAATAGCATCCCAAGTCATACTCAGGTTTGAGGTACACCCAAATACTGGTCCTACAATCAACAAAAGTCCCTTCTGCAACCAGTCGAACAACATTCTAAACTTCCCCAGGAACCTTCTGACCTCCATAAACATAAGAAGCATACTGAATAAAATATCAGAACTACATGCCACTCTGGCCCTTTACTCCCCTAACATAGTTCTTCTCACAGAGACATGGCTAAAACTGCAAATCAAAGACAATGAATTTGTTTCCCTGGATATAATGTTATTAGACAAGACAGGATATCCAAAGAGGTGGAGTTGTTGCTTTACACTTCACCAGTAACCTGAATATTGACATGGTAGTCAATGAACAACCAAAGTTCAATAATGCAGAAGCAATGTTTACCAAGCTAAAAATAATCTCAAAAAGACCTATATATAATCGGTACCTACTTACCCCCAGGCAACAACACTGACACATGCATCCCATAACTTCCTACAAGAAACAATCAGACTGACTGACTTAACTACCGACTTGTCCTGTTGTAACTCACTCCACCTCACCAAGCACATCAACCTACATGAGTTCACTCAATTAATAAAAAACACAAACCAAGTAGATAAAGTATCCAAAAAGGAATCCATCCTAGATTGGATCCTCACTAACCGACCATCACAATCCTACCTCTCAGGTTCCCTCCCAAACACCCTCAGCTATCACTTTCCCACCTTTGTAATAAGGCACCATGTGAACCCAATAAAATCCACCATCCTCCAACAAATTCAGTATACAAAGAATTTCAAAACCTAAGAATTCATATCCACACTAAATCAATGCAATTGGAGACCACTCTCAATTCTGTCTGCGGATAGTGCTGTGGACTACTTTGCTACACATGAACAACACTTTCCCTAGCATTCTAAAGCACCTTGCCCCTATCAGAACTGTAAGAACTAAATACAACTGTGCCCCCTAGCTTACCAAAGGTACCTGACTACTTCTAAACAAAGAGATAAAGCATGGGACTCATGGCATCAAAATAAAAATCAAACTAATAGACAGGCATTCCTGGAACTAAGGAACAAAGCCAAGAAATAAATTCAGGCAGACAAAAGGAACCACTACATAACTATCCAAACCAATATCCAAGCCAAACACACTACTAACCCACAAATTTTCTGGGCAGCCATCAATTAAATCCTGCAATCAGGAAAGATCAGTACCCCACCCTCTAACATTGATACCACCAACAATAACATTCCCACCCAATTCAATGAATATTTCACAAAATCCATTCTAGCCCTCACTAATAATAATTCCCCCACCTCTAATCCAAACATATCATCATCACCTGCAGAGCAAAACGGCTTCCCTTACAACCTGCCCCTACTAGGACAATATATAAATATCTGAGCAAACTTAAACTGACAACCCTAGCTGCTGATAAACTACAAGCAGAATATCTCAAGATCACAGCCAAAACTATCTCATATCCCGTTTCCCTGCTTATCAATCACTCACTATCAGAACAACACATTCCTCTCTATGGAAAATCTCACATATACCACTACTTCATAAAAGGGGTGACTCAGTAGAACTATCTAACTACCGTCCAATTCCCATTCTATCTTCCTTGGTAAAATCCTCGAGAAATGTATACACTCCCTTACTAATAAACTGCTGGGCAATGCCCAACATGGATTTTGCCCCAGTCAGAGTACTATGACAGCTGTTATTAGTTTTACCAATACTGCAAATGAGCACCAGAACAACAGCAACCATGTCTTCACCGTCTTCTTAGATCTCTCCAAGGCCTTTGACATGGTCTCTCATGCCAAACTCCTAACAGCCTTGTCTGATCTTAATCTAAGCCACTCCACCCTAGCCTGGTTTCAAGACTATTTATCTAACTGCCAACAGGCAGTAAAATGGTAAAATTCCAATTCTCCCCTTCTACCTGTCCCCCTAAGGGTCCCCCAAGGCTCCATCCTTGGACCCTCCTCTTTAACATATTTACCAACCAACTACACAAAGCTACCCTGTATGCCACACTAGTCCAGTATGGTGATGACTCTACCCTAATATGTGCTGCCCCATCACTCCCTCAACTGCATAAACTGACACAAGAATCCTTTGCCGCTGTTGAAACCTGGTTAGCCAACTCTCAACTAATACTTAACCCAAAAAACACAGCTAATGCTATTCTATTCCATAACACCTTTAGACCGCATACCAGCATTCACAATATACTCAGCTAATAACACCCACATCATACCTGCCCAATACACCAAATTAATAGGAGTTATCATACATACAATAAAACAGTTTATAAAAATCTCAGATCCCCATATAGATGCAAAAAGTACATCACCAACAACAGTAAAGCTACAATAGCAGGAACCCACCTAGTCTCCACACTTCTCTACACCTCTCCCATACTCATATACCTAAACAAAGCAGACCTGAGGAAACTAAACACATGCTGCAACAAAATAGCTAAGTTTGCAACTGACTCACCCTCTATTACAGATCACTGCATAGCTGTCAAATAATTATCCTGGCTAGAATTACCCAACCTACTCATGTATAATCAACCTATAATAGCCCACCAAATCCTATATAATCCTGATAAAGTTGCTGCACTACAGGACCTACTGACTATCTACTCTAACAAACGCCTACTAAGATCCACCAACAAAGCACTGGTTGACATAGCCAAAAGGAAAAATAGCTCTGGGGACTCCCTCTATTCCACCTCTGTTGCTTAAACATGGAATTCCATCCCCATAGATATTAGGACTACAGATAAAAATAACTTCAAAAAACTCCTCCGGTCCCATTTAAGCAGGTCTTGGATATGCAATTGCTCAGACCCTGGTTAAAATGGAACATATTTCTGTAATACACTAGAAACGTTATCGATCCTACTGTGCAAGCTCACAAAAGCTTGTTTCTATGGACTGTACTTAAGAATATCAGCTTTTTGTATTTACCAGAGTTTGCATGTAACCTTAGTACTGTATGTAATGTCCTACTACTTTACTGTATATTCTTCACTTATGTCATTTCATATTGCATACTTTTTTATGTTTACTTGCTGTAATAGTATATAGCACCTCCTTCTTTATTTCTACTGTATTTTAACTATTGCATATTCTGTGCTAACCACTGTGGAGCTTTTGTCCCCAGACCTGCACTAAAAATGGGACTCATGGCTAGTCAGACTCTCCCGGTAAACAAATGTAAATTAAATAAATAAATTATACCAAGCAAGCCAAATAGCACAACAACCAGTAAAAACTTTACTTCTCCGTTCATCATATAACTATATATGTCACTGTATCATCAGCAGAGCATTTAGCAGCAAAGATCCATAAGCTAATAAACGTCAATGTGATTACCACTGCACTTAAAAGGGCTGCCTCCATTTACTGAGGCAGAAACTAGACACTCGACAAAAGCAGCTGCTGGAATATCCTTTTTATGTGTCAACTATCCATATCCAAAATGCGGAGCGTTACTTCACATAATGTGGAACAAAAGAGCAACATGTATAGAACAGCATACTAACAGTCTATGGATTAGATTTTATATATATATGTGTGTATATATATATATATATATATATATATATATATATATATATATATATATATATATATATATACACATGCAAGTATGTATGTATGATCTCCCCATATCTATCTATATATATATATATATATATATATATATATATATATATATATGTAGAAAGATATCTACAAATAGAATAAAAGAAAGAAAGAAAGAAAGAAAGAAAAAGGGTTTTAATGCAAAGAAAAAGATTTCTGTACTGATCACTTAGTCACTGAGTTTGATACAGGCCCAGGACCAGATGCAGAAGTATTTGGAAAGCCTGTTCAAAACTGTACTAACTAGAGCAAGGCAATATACGCAGCCAAGCAGAACTTGCACAAGGGTAATGAGAACAGAGGACTGTGGCTGGCCCTTAGCAATATTCTGTCTGCAAGAAGGCTGGCAGAATAATTAATTAATCAGTAGAACATTAATTGATCAGTTTTTGAAGCCTGGAATGATCACTGAAGCATTGAACATTGGCAGTTTGTTTGGCAAAGGATGAATTAAAATGACTGCAAGAAATAGCTGCATTTTAATTGCTGCTTCAGTAAAAGTCATTACTTGACAATGGACTAAAACACATCCATAGTAGTACACCAAGTACCTGGAACAAATGTGTATTCTGCTGATTATATGTAGGAGTATACTGAACTGTTACTCATAAATATGTTGTTAAAGACAGATAGGTTGACTGCATGTACAATTAGTAGTATTAATTATTGTACACATGAAAAAATAAATGAACTGTAAATTATTCTCTGCTTGCTGCTGTTTATTTTGATAAAAAAAATGTCAATTCATAATCATTTTGCAATGCCCACTTAATCCTACTCAAGGATACGAGGAATTAAAGACCTGTCCTGGATGGAACACCATTCCATTGCAGGATGGATGCAGAATAGCACACAATTCACTCATACATTTAGGCATTTTAAAGGCTCACCAATTCATCTTACAGCATAACCTTGGGATATGAGAAGAAAGCACAAAGAATTTCCTTGACTAATGTTCATAGCTTCATAGGTTCATAAGAGTTTACTAGACTAATGACCATAAGGGCCTTTTTAAGCATAGCCATGCATCCCAAATCTCTGACAGATTCTGGTATCCTTGATAAGTGTAGGTAGGGGCTTGTGAGATGAAACATTTACCAGCAGCGGCCTGGGAGATGAACTACTTACAGGCTGCCTGTGTCCACTAGAGGCATAGGTGCCTGACCAGGGATGAATTTATTATTCCCCATTCAATTGGCAAGGACTTAAGTTAGGAAGGAACCCTGCTTCACATGGATGGGGAGCCTGCTCCAGAGACATGGTAGTCTCTGGGATACATACCTGTCTCTCCAACAGGTTCTATTAATATAACAGGCAAGGTTTAAGTCTTTAGAACAGGTTATTCTAGTGCTCTTTGTTTTGTGGGTATGCAGAAGGTCCATTACAGTGAGGTCTGACAATACCCTATATGCCGGGCATATATCTCCCCTCAATAGCTTGTAGGCGACAGAATACAGGGATAGGGCCTTGAGGAAGTCTGTACAGGACATGTTACTTATGCCCTGTATTCTTTTAGTAAGGAATGTCTGTGGAGGTTCCAGTTGTTGGCTATGCCTGGTTAGGTGCTCATTGATAGGTCTGATGAATGCTGAATACAGTGGAACAATGACATCTTTTGACCTAGATGCCGTACTTTTGTTTATAAGTTGTGCAACATAGAATGATTTCCTCTCCACTGTAGACATATGATGATCAAAGGCTAGATTACTGTCTATGTGTGTCCCTAAGTCCCTGACTACTGGGTCAACACTAAGGGGTGTATCAATATGATAGTTACCAGGGATGGATGACTTGCTGAAGGACATTTATTATGCATTTCGTGGCATTTAGTTTTAGTTCATGGATCTGATACCCGTTGTTTGTCTATGTCAGACATTCTTGAGGAACATTTGTGTCAGTGTGGGGTTGAATGACAGCTCCTAATTTGCAATCATCTGCAAATTTTGTAAGCCAGAGGCCATTGATATTGGCCTTAACTTCAGAGAAGTAAATGACAGAAAGGAGCTGTCCCAGGACCGATCCCTGAGGGACTCCACTTGTGACTGGCCTCTTTCTAGGTCTTGTCTGTGACCCAGTTGACTATCCACCGGGTGAAATAAGGGTTTGTACCTAATCTCTTGTGTTTGTCAACAATGCATGTTTTGAGATATGGCTCCCAAAAATCTATTGCATGTTGCTTCAATTATTAGGCTTAGTGAACCTAAACGTTGACTAGTTACATCTCATTTTATGTTTTATACTTAACTGAATTTATTTAGGCTTAAAGGTATTGCTGGTGTTTGAGACTAAGTCTGAACTTAACAGATACAGCTGTCAATCTCTGAAGTTCATGTATTTTGCTCTGTAAGTTGTATTAACAAGAGGTGCACGCATCATCTTTTGGAAACTTTGAGTTGTCATGTTGCTGTTCCTCAGTCTTAATGTTCATCTACGGTTATAATTAACATTTCTATAAATAAGAGATGAATTTGCACACAGCCCTTGCTTATTTTAAAGCAGTTTTTTAAAGATTCTGTGCTGATGGCTGACATTAGTGATTCACCTTAGCATGTTTCTTTTTGGCTTTACTTTGCTTTACTCAGTGGTTATTATTTTAACCTTGAAGTTTTTCTTCATTATCTGCTCTATCTGTACATAGGAACTATATTGAAAGAAATAGATCTATACTTCATTTTGCCTGACATTATAGTTTTTTAAAATATTTGTTATAATAGTTGTTAGAACTGTTCAGCTGTGAGGAATTATTAAGCTATTGTTAGACCAAATGAAGCCTGCCATGTTTAATAAACAGAGTTCTTATTTTATTAATGAAACAAAAATTAGAATGGCACATAGCCATGTGTTACCTGCAGGCAAAACAGACAGCATTGCATTTTAGTTTATTCATTTATTAAATGGTTAAACCTGCCAGTATTGTGCTTTTAGGTTTTACATTTGGTAAATGGGTGAACCAGCTAGGATTGTGCTTTTAGTTTGTAGATTTATTAACTGGATGAACACATTGGGTGCGAATGCCTTTTTACAGAGGTCATCTGGGAGCCTCGTCTGCATGCCTTAAATCAGATTCACACTCTGTTGAAGTAACGACTGAGATAATCAGACTCACAAAAACACAAAGAATGTTTCTGTTATAAAATGTCAACTTTAAGTCTTGAAATAAAAGTAATAGGGAATGTTATATATGTAAAAACAAATGTTACTAGAGCATGGAGGTGAGGATACTAAAATTGCAAGGGAAATTAAAAAAAACAATGTTGGCAGACTATTTGAAGAAATGAGTATCCAAAAGGTACCTTTTGCAGGGCTTCAGTTTATTCTTAAACTGACTATACCACAAACAACTCCTGCTTATGTCACTGTCTGCTCCTGTTGTAAACTATTTAGTGCAATAAGAGTTAGTTCTCAGAGAGGAGCATAACAAACTATGGGGCAACACTTTGTGTATATAGATTAGTCTTTGCTGTTGTGTTTTTGGTCATAATGTTGATGACTGAGTTTGCTGCTTCCTGTTTTTATCTATGCTGGCTATACCCATATATAGTGACTCAGAGGTCAGTTGATTTGGACTATACAGAAAGTATAAATTGTCATAAAGCAAACTTTTTTCTTTACTCTAAAGTTGCAGGACCTCATAGTATATTTCAAGACTGAGGTGCAGAAGCACCCACCAATGTTAACATGAGTAGAGGGAATAGTTCCTTAAAAATATTTTGCTTTATATCTGTCATGGGTTTAGATGTTCTGATTTGCAATGAGTGGAGTTTTTAGTGGTATAAATTTTTGATGTATTGTTTATAGATTTTAAGACTGTGTTGCACTAATTTGTTATATATTTAGTGAGTGAAAGCAACTGGTCAAAGTTCATTTTCTGCTTAATATGACACTAATCAAACATATTCAAAATAGAATATTACCTCCTGATTTGTCCATTGCTATGTAATATAATTTAGCTTATCACATTGTCTTACTATATGAAATCTTTAAAATATGCCGATTTTACTTATATGGCCAAAGTCAGTTCTGAACTTACTGCAAAATATTATTAAATTTAAAATGATTTTTTATGTCCTGTATTTGCTCTAATGGTTTAGCAAGTTTACAACTACAGAGGTATGCCACATCTAACAAAGTTCCATATAATGTATACATACTACAAAGTTTTACATAATATGTACTACAAGACTTAAAAGTTTAGAGAAAAAAACAGATTCGTAAGGTTTATGAGCATTCATTTTTTCATAATTTTTGTAACTATAACCATCATTTTTCTATATAATTATTGTCTGGTGACTATGGATCAAAATGTTCAAATGGCTTTCTGGCTTTGTTCAGCAAGACAGTATAATGGACTGGATTGTATACTCATCTCAGAAGCATTAAATGATTCAACTATGGTGAATTTTCAAGTGAATCATTACTGAAAGAAAGTTGAACAGGTCTGGTGATACATTGCCCATTTAAAATTCCAGAAAGCTTAGCTTGCTAACGGTTGCTACTGCCTGAAAATTAAAGTCTTTTTCCAGGAAGAATCTAGCAATCTTGAAAAGCAGAACCCTGACTTTCTTTAAAGGTGTTTACTCAAAAATACTGAGGGCACAGAGCTATACAGATCAGGACTTCTAGAGTTTCATTGGATCAGCTACCAAGGATGCAGCAAATTTCATAGGTGATTACATTAAGTGAACTGCAGCATGAATGAGCTTTTTACCCACAAGTCTGTGCCTTTTTTATTATTGAGAGGGCCTGCAGGAGCAGCAGTTCATTACTAAAACACTAATAGTTGACTTAGGAGTGTGGGAGGAGCAGGATAGCAAACTCTGGTTATTAATTGGAGGATTTCTATTAACTGGAAAGTATTAGACATAATTCTTGTCCTACTACTAAAATAACATGATGTATATGAAAATCTGTAGAATTCCAAACATTTTGCTTGCCTATGTTTCAAGGTGCATTTTTTACAAGTAAACTTCTTGGAGAAAAATGTAATGGTTTTGCTGTAGCATAGGATATATAACACTGTGATGGCACAGGGAAGGACAGCATTGTGACTGTACAGGGATAGACAACATTATGGCTGTACAATGAAGGTCAGCACTGTGATAGTAGGGATGGACAATTCCATAAATGTACAGAGAAAGACAACATTGTGATGGCGCAGGGACGTGGACTACTGTGACTGTACTGAGGTGGACATTACAGCTGTGGTACAGGGCTAGACAACACTGAGACTGTACTAGCAGTGACAACACTATGATAATTCCAGGATGGAGGGTGCAAGTTTAAACACAATAATGATACAAGGATGGACAACAATATAAATGTGCAAAAAAGAAGAGCAACACTATGGATGCACAGGGGAGGTCAGTGGCATCGTTATGCAAATATACTACTAGCATTGTGCAGGGATGGATACCATTATGACTGTACAAGAAGGACAGTGGTGTGGTGGTTTGGAGATATTACTGTGTATGTACAGAGATGTACAACACGATGGCTGCACAGGGAAGGACAGTGGCGCTGTGATACTGAGATAGTACTATCATTGTACAGTGATGGATACCATTATGACTGTACAAGAAAGGACAGTGGTGTGGTGGTATGAGGATAATACTGTGAATGTACAGAGATGGACAACACTATGGCTGTACAGGGAAGGAAAGTGCCATGGTGGTACAAAGGTAGTACTGTGAAGGTACACAGATGGGCGAAACTATGATGGAAAAAGGATGGATATTACTGCTCCATTGAAAGTAAGATTGTTGTACCATCCATTTACCAGAAGCCATTTCTTAGCTTCATTCTTTTTCAACTAACATAAGCAGTGTATAATAGAAATGTCTATGTTACTGAATTAGTAGAGAGTCTGTTATGTTTGGAGAGCTGGCAATGTCCCCACAGTTGCATGCTAAAAACAGACAAATTACTAGTTCTGTCACATGATCTACAGTTTCTACCCTTTGACAGCATACTGGTGTCATTCCAATGAAGCCATCTCAACTTTTATTGTTAAGTTTTTACAAAGCACTTTATGGAGAAACAAAACAAATAAATAATCACAAATAGGAAGCATTAACATTAAAATCAGTAATGATTTTTAAGGCACAAAATGTACAGAAAACTATGTTAAGTGTAAACATTACTCTTCCATCCTAATATATGCAATACCTAAGAGGAATCAGCACTGGAGTGCTAATTCCTGATATTGACATAACTTTAATTGGTTCATAGTACTATGGGCTAACCAAACACATTCTTATGTTGCCTATTTACTACATATACCAATTATAGCTGCTGTACTTGTGTTATAAATATGAGTTTTATTTTTGAATCTTTGCTGGAGATGAACACCAATATTTTAAAAGAAAGACTGCAACTTGAAGTTTGAAGGGTTGAGGTTTCCACCACTTACACACTACCACATTTAAAAGGCCAGGTGCATCTTGTCTTTTGAAAATGTTTAGATCTGGGCACTGGATTTTCTTTTGGCTTATATGAATTTCTTGCAAGCAGTTGAAAGGACTGTAGTCTTTCCAATTCCATCACTGAAGAATCTCGGTTCATAGAGGTTTCCTATTACATAAGCATGAATGAACAACTAGTAAAACAAATGCAAATATTTTAGAACAAATCAAATATTAATTGCTTTCTAAAAGTTTTCTGTTTATAAGTATTCATAGGAGGAGAACACGAGCTGATGCAATATCTGCTAGATTATCACAAAAATTAAGTTGATGGATTGCTAATCGGCTTTATCCCTTAATCCTGTGCTTGATTGCATCAATTTCCATTTACCTATGTTAAGTGGCGCACAGCTACAGTTATCCCACTCCACAAGGGAGGATCCACCTTGGATCCCGGGAACTACCGCCCCATTAGTCTGATGAGCCTGATCTGCAAGGCCATGGAATGTATTTTCATGGAACTTATAAACAAAGACATTGGCAGCCTGCAAACACTGGACCCCATGCAGTTTGGGTTCATGAAGGGCCAATCTTGTCTCCTGAACCTGATTGACTTCTTCGAATCAGTCTCCAGAGCCATGGACAAAGGTAAGGTGGTCCACACAGCCTATCTGGACCTCGCCAAGGCCTTCAACACCATTCCCCTACTCTGGAATCATAGATAAACTTACTAAGCTGGGCATTAATCCCTACATCACTCGATGGGTTGCCAACTGGCTTACTGACAGAACCCACACTGTAAAAGTAGCCAACTCCAAATCCAGCTCCAGACAAGTGACAAGTGGAGTACCTCAGGGTTCAGTCCTGGGACTGCTCTTGTTTGGCATCTACTTCTCTGAAGTACAGGCCAACATTAAGGAACTCTGGCTAACAAAGTTCACAGATGACTGCAAACTGGGAGCCATTATTGAATCCCCAAATTATGTGGATATTCTACAAAAGGGTCTTACTGAAACAGATGGTTGGTATAGTTACATTTCATTGTATTTGTGATCAGTAGCACAGCTGTTGGCTGGCTGTGACTGATCTACAACCATCTGGGCATACAAGCTAATTTAAGTATACTTTTTTGCACTTACATTGTTTCAGTGATAGTTAACAAAACCGTACTGCATTTATTTATTTGTTTCAGTGAATATTAAATGAATATTGTGGTCTCTCTCTCTCTGCATGCAGTTTGTTTCCTACCCTCATTCTCTAGTGTTGTTGTAGTCTTAAACTTGCTGGCTTTGGAATTGCCCTCCTCTGCTGTAAATTTGTGTTTGGACACTCCTCCCTGACCCATCTCATCTGCCCATGTAACTGAGTACAGTGAGATCTTTTGGGAAGGGCTACCTCTTGCTTCTTTGATTTTAGACACTCCTACAAGTCCCATCTCATCAGCTCTATCGACTGTGCACAGAGAGAGCATTTGAGAAGGACAAGCCCCATAGTTTCTTAGTCTTGTTCTGTTTTCTCCCTCTCCACTTGACAAAAAAAAAAAAAAAAACAATTTTACACTTTACTCAGCTACTCTTACTGCAGCTGTGTTCTACCTACTTTATTACCTTACTTTGCTGTTCTGTGTGCTCTTATGTGTTCAAGTGCTCTTATTCTGCATTTATTACTGCTTGCTTGTTAGTAGCCTGATCAGATTTATCTGCTATTTTAAGCATCTTAGGTTGGATTTTAGCACATGCTTCAGGCCAGTTATTTTTAACATTTAAGGTTTTTGTGGTCTACACTCTTCTGGACAAACCCTTATCAAAATCTGCTCTCCATAAGTCTGCCAAGTATTCAGAACACTATGTCTGGACAATTCCCACCAGTTTCTCCTGCCAGCCTGGTCAAAATGGGCATACTAAGATAGTGTAGCAACTGCCTCATGCCCATGGATAGTCCTCTTTTCCTAGCACATAATTTTTCTACTTGCGAAAAATGCATCTAGATCAGTAACCTAGAATCCATGCACTCTCACTCCACAGTCAGTACTCTTGACAAAGAGGAGATTGCCAGCACAAACACCACACCACTTGCATCACATAGCCAAGCACACCACACACCCACCTATGCAGGGGTCCTCAGTAAAAACTTACCTAAACAACAGAGACACCCAAAACACACTCTCAAACATTCTACACATGACACCAAACACATCACATGCAACAGACAACAAACTAATGTCTCACAAACACAGCCCATTAGGCATAACAATAAACCAATGCAGCCACAGGCATAACAATAAACTAAACATAGTAGTCACTGGTGACTTAACAGTGAGACACACTGCTGTCCCCCTCACCAGACCTGTCAAGGAGAAGGTCACAGTCAGTTGTCTGTCACATGACAGAATCCACCACATCATGCATGCATTTAAGTCTCTCCACAACAGGTACACTCTGTCATTGTCCATGTTGGTATGAATGACATGAGATGTACCGCCTTGGACTATATAAAGAGAAACATGATCGAGCTCTCAGGGTATGTGTCCCAGGCAGGTATGACTCTAGCCCAAAGCAACATCCTACCTTCACCAAGAATGATACCACAATACCAACAAAAAATAATTGACTTCAATAATTGGCTTAGTTTATGGTGTCTTTCCAAAGGGATCCAGTATCTGTCTGCCTTGGATGAAATGGTTGACAGGTCTTGATGCTTTGTCAGAGATGGCCTCCACCTGTCACCCATGGGGTTCCAAATCCTGGCCAAGGCTTTTGCCTCCCCCATTGTGCCTTTTTTAAGCTATGTACCAAAGACAAATCTTCCAAAATAAAAGATCTGTCAAAAAGCAAATTGAAGGTTATGCTGTTTAATGCTAGGAGCCTTAACCTGAAAATGCACTCATTGGAGGCTCTCCTCACACTGAAAAATGCTGATGTCTGTGTTGTCATGGAAACTTGGTTCAGGGCTGCGGAGAGCACCCCTGCCTTACCAGTCTACACCTCATTCCACACTTTCTGTCACCAAAACAAGTTTGGGAAGACCAAGGGTGGTGAAGTGTCTATATTCATTAAGGACAGGCACAACTCTAAACTGGTTTGCCAGAGTGACACACTGCCATTACTCCAGGTGCAACTGAAAGTTGGAAAGACACCTATCCAAGTTATAGCCAGCTATAAACCCCCCTCCATGGCTTAGGACACACACTCCTCCTACCTGGACCTCCTTGACTCCACCAAGGTGCACCCTAGCACCCTGATCCTTTGTGACTTCAACTACACTACCATAGACTGGGTGAACTATTCCTGCACTAATGCATTCACCCAAAGATTTCTTGACTTTATCAATTCTAATGCACGAGACCAGCTCATCTCATCCCCCACAAGGGTAGATAACATTCTGGACTTGGTTCTCACTAATTTGGGTGACCACTGCACCACTGCCATAATATGTTCTTCCCTGGTAAGATCAGATCATTGGCCTGCCTCATTCAAAGTTTCTATCCCACCCAACCCCCCCAGACATAACCAGCTAAAAAACTTCTCAAACCTGACTACAACCTCCTAAGGGAGATTATCTGTAGCTTCACACCACCGCCCCCCTCAGAAGATGCAGACAACTATGTTGAACAGTATGCCAGTACAGTATACAAGCCCCTGTACAACTGCATGGACTCAGCCATACCCAACAGAACTAAAACCTGCTTCTCAAGGAAACACAAACCTGTCTGGTGGACATCTTCTATCAACAGGCTTTACAACAAAAGGAAGAAACTGTTGTCCAAGTGTAAAAAGGAACACATTCCAAATTGGAAAATCTCCCTCCTCAGCCTCAACAAATTAGATCACTAGTGAAAACCTGCAAAGCCAATTATGAATTGAAACTATCTTGCAAAGCAAAAGGAAACTACAAAGCCTTCTTCAGCTATGTCAGGAACCTTCATGGCAAAGCCCAGGTTTGTTCTGAATTAGTACTTAACGGTGCCACTTACAATGATTCTGTTGACTTAGCCAACCTGCTAGCTGATAGGTTCAGTACAAACTTCACACCCTGTTCCCCCCAAAAGCCCATTTGACATCCCTGATACTTGTCCCGCACCTCATATCTTCATAGATCAAGTGTTAAAGGCCCTATCCAAGGCAAGGAACACAGTTTCCATGGGACCTGATAGTATCCCAGGTTGTCTTCTGCACCATTTCCAGTAAGAACTAACTTTGCCATTGAGCACCCAATTCAACCACAGCCTAATTAATGGCTTCATTCCAACAGAGTGGAGAATTGCCATTGTCATTCTCTTGTACAAAGGTGGTGTCACTACTGACCTGGGAAACTATCACCCCATTAGCTTTACAAGTCTGATCTGTAAAGCCATTGAGTATATAGGCACTCTCCAAGCACTTGTCCCCAACCAATTCAGATTTGTCAGGGACAGATCTTGCCTGTTGAACCTGGTTGACTTCTTTGAGACTGTCACCAATGCCCTGGATGAGGGAAAGTCAGTACATACAGCTTACCTTGACTTGGCCAAGACCTTTGACACAATCCCCCATTCGGGCATCATCAAAAAGCTAACTCAACTTGGCGTAAATCCCTATCTCATCAAGTGGGTGTCCAACTGGCTCATCGATAGGACACACAAGGTCAAATAGGCACCACCACCTTCGATAGCAGACCTGTCACTAGTGGTGTTCCCCAGGGATCTGTCCTGGGACCCCTACTCTTTGGTATCTACTTCTCAGAGGTCTAGGCAAAGACAAATGGCCTGTGGCAGACCAAGTTTGTGGATGACTATAAGTTGAGTGCTGTCATTGACTCCCCAAATGATGTTAACATACTGCAAGAGGGTCTCACAGCAACAAACGACTGGTGCCAAAGTCATGCCCTTAAGATAAATGCAAAAAAAGTACTATCATACCACTCAGCAACAACATGGGACCTACTGATTACCACATCCATGGCAACCCCCTTAGCACACAACCTGTGGTGAGAGACCTGGGTACTCAGTTTGACAACAATCTCACATTTGACCATCATGTAGCGGCAATGGTCAGTAAAGTCTTTCACTTGGTTCATCTCATAAGTAAAGGGATTGCATCCAGAAAAAAGAAGGTTATTACCTCTCTGTACTCCTCCCTCATTAGGCCTATAATTGAGTATAACCCCCCCCCCCATTTGGCGTGTACCTCTCCAAACACCTGCACCAACTGAAAAGGCCACAGAAATACCTCACAAAGAGAATCGATGATCTCCAACAAATGTCCTATGCAGACAGGCTCAAATCACTATCACTCTACTCTGTATTGTACAGATTGCTCAGAGGTGATCTGTGTCTTGCCTACAAGGCAATATCAGACCCTGCCCTACTAGAGATGCTTGATATCCATAAGTCTAACTCCTTGTGCATTACCCGCTCAAAAAGGCCTAAATCTAATATGCAACATCAACAAAACCTGCTGGAGAGATAGGTTTGTCTCCCAGAGGCTGCACCATCTGTGAACTAGACTTCCCATACATGTCAAACAAAGTACCTCGCTGACCCTCTTCAAGCGCAGCCTTGAAGAGTGGGCAGGAAATCACACATTTATCCAAGGAGTTCCATCTTTGTCCCTAATTGACAGGGGTGACAGGTGCTGACTGAGGTTCCTTTTTGGGGAATAAACTCTTGGCTAAGCTTGTAAGGGCCCCAGGACCATTAGCCTAGTAACTTCCTATGATCCTATGATCCTATTGCAGAATAAATTATTTTAATCATAGTTCATAATCAGTTTTGCATAACTGTTTCTATAATTGTTGACTTTCACTGTATTTGTGTCACTGTTCATACACATTCAGTCAGAATAAGTCTTGCTTACTGTTATACTTGTGCAAATGATGCTACCCTTGACCTGCTCATTGGTTTATATACAGTGGCCAACTGAAAGGCTTGCTGCACACCAGTGGGCAAAATCTATAGCTGTGTTTTGTAAACATCAGTTATAAGGTATTACTGACATTACTGTACACCTGGGACATATATTACTTTAGGGACAGATGAGAATTTGCATAACACAGTAATTATTTATATAACTGTATTGTTTTTCTCTATACAGGTTCTACACTTACCTTGGTAATAATGCAGATGCAAGAAGTCTCCTGTGGGGGTTGACTGTGTCTGATGCTAACACAATACAATCATTACATGGTTAAGTAAAGGGTGTGCAGTTTACCAGGCATTATTTTTAACATTTGTATGTGCTAAGGCTGTAATTCTTTCTTTTAGGTATGCAGTAAGTGTGCTTGCCTTTGCCTTTTAGCCAGAGACATAGTATATTGTGCAAATCTATGTCTGCCAGCACCATCTGCAGCTGGAGGTTCTCATTCAGACTCCTCATATGTATCTACTGGAGCTGCTGGCCCTGCCTGTGTTACTGCCCCTAGTTGTCCTTGTTGAAGTTATGGCCTGAGAATGATATAATGCAACAAAGAACAGACTGTAAGTATTTTGGCAGAGGCGGCTGGGTCATACTGCAGGGCACCCCCTGAGGTGTCTAGACACCAGAGCTTTGATTTGAACAAGCCAAATACATGTTCCATGATATTGCTAGTTTGAGTGTGGACATCATTGTATCCATGCTCAGTGGGGTTGTGTGGGTTTCTCATGGGTGTCATGAACCACTGTTCCAAGCATAATCTACATCTCTCACTAGATGTCCTTGTGGAAAGTCTCCCATAGCAAATCTTGCATGCAGTTCGCAGGTATGCCATATGTGTGAGTGGAGAAAACTGTCTGAATTACCTGCACAGATATTGAAGATGATCCCTTGGGCATTACAGACAACCTGACAGTTTACAGAGTGGTATCCTTTTCTGTAGATGTACTGCCTTTCCTTTTCACTGGGTGGGGCTTTTATTTTATGTATGTGCAATTTTTGGCCCCCTAAAGTTCAGGGAAGTGTACTATTGCATAAAATTCCTACATGGTACTTGTTATCTCCTGTGGGGTCATAAGAAACAGGTATGCTCCCTTGCATGCTATAGCAATGCATTTCACAACTTATATTATATTCTGGAAGCTGAAGCCTGTGATACCCCTAAATATATCCCTTGTGGATCTGTGAAATGTACTTGTAGCTAATATATACAATGCTACATATACCTTTGTTTCTACTGAGATGAATTCTCCATGATTTCTTTGGGTCTCAGGTGAGGGTGCCAAACGTTGCATATTTTCTGTAGTGTTTCCCAGTCTACTCAGTATCACTATAGAATTTCTCTGTCATGAAGTCCATGATAATTCAAAAGGGGTCAAAACACACCTCCTTCTTCTTGGCCAAGTTCTGGCAGCAGTACCTTAAATTAAAGCCTGTTGCACATACAGGTTAATGACAGCAGCAGCAGTACCTTGAATTAAAGCCTGTTGCACATACAGGTTAATGACAGCAGCAGCAGTACCTTGAATTAAAGCCTGTTGCACATACAGGTTAATGACAGCAGCAGCAGTACCTTGAATTAAAGCCTGTTGCACATATAGGTTAATGATGGCAGCAGCAGCACCTGGTGTTAAAGCCTGTTGCACATACACGTTAATGACAGCAGCAGCAGCACCTTGTATTAAAGCCTGTTGCACATACAAGTTAATGACAGCAGCAGCAGCACCTTGTATTAAAGCCTATTGCACATACAAGTAAATGACAGCAGCAGCAGCACCTTGAATTAAAGCCTGTTGCACATACAGGTTAATGACAGCAGCAGCAGCACCTTGTATTAAAGCCTATTGCACATACAGGTTAATGACAGCAGCAGCAGCACCTTGTATTAAAGCCTATTGCACATACAGGTTAATAATGGCAGCAGCAGCACCTTGAATTAAAGCCTGTTGCACATACAGGTAAATGAAGGCAGCAGCAGCACCTGGTATTAAAGCCTGTTGGACATACAGGTAAATGAAGGCAGCAGCAGCACCTGGTATTAAAGCCTGTTGGACATATAGGTAAATGAAGGCAGCAGCAGCACCTTGTATTAAAGCCTGTTGCACATACAGGTAAATGAAGGCAGTGGCAGCTGCTAACATCCTTTTTTTTCTAAGTGTAATCATGGATATTATCAAAAGAGATTTAGATTTCAGGGCAAATAACTACACTGAGTGCACACAATTGCTTTAGCACTGCCTGACTAGCTCTGCAATATTGGTTTGGTTAATTAGCATGTAATTCTGCTACTTATGCTGCCATTAGCATATTCTGCCATTTACCTTTGTTTTGTGGCTCTACATTACATGTTTAATGAATAAGAAATAGTGCGCTATCATGTACGTGGCATGCCACACTGCATACATGATAGCTGCACTTATTGTAGCCATTAAAGAATCCTCCCTGATGATTTTTTTCTATTGTAACTTTTAATTTTGCATGCACCAGAGTTATTCTTTGCTACATGCACATTTGTGTGTTAACATTTGTATTGTCGATGTTTACATTGGTAATATTTTTTGGATGATGTTTTGAACCTTGATGTTTGGGTCTTTCAATTAAATTCAGTAACTCATATGTATGATCATGGTTATGCATTTTTATAAATGTTTTGTAAGTAAAGGCAAATTTCTTAGACAAAAACATAATATATCTAGCTGTTGTATATTATTATTATTGCCTTTACATTTAATAGACAGTCTCTACTAGTGTTGTGTGTGCACACCAACAGTCAGTAGTACTGAAGTTTAACTAATTTCTTTATATTATACATATTACATTGATTTTGCATGTTCATTCTGTTTTTATCAGCCAAATTACAGGATATTAGGAGGTTAAAAATAGTAAATTGTAATTTCCATATTTACTCTGTCATTAGCAATTCAGACAGTTCAATGCTGAATCATAATTAAAGCAAGGAGTGTGAAAGAAAGAGAGAGAGAGAGAGAGAGAAATCCAAACCACTTCAGCTTCTCTGTTGGCATCTCCATGAGCTTAGCAATACAAAACTTTAAATGAGCATACTTCCCAGTACATCCCTTCACAAGTTATTTGAGGTCGTGCAACTATATTATCTTTTGTATGCATGATTGTTATGCCACAAAGTAGATCAAGGCTAGGCAATAATGCAACAGTTAGTAATAATCAGAAAAGAAATACTCATTGGGATTCATTCACAATCGGATAGGCTTCTCACTAAGTCTACACGGTTTAAGCACAGTGACGAGCAGCAACGCTAATTGAATATGAATGCTGCTCATTGGGTCTGCACATTTGCCACCACCATTTAGTTGCCAGAAATAGTGTTTGCAGCCATGGAAAGGTGCTTGCAAGCATGAGTGGAAAATGTAAACAAAATGGCGTGCCTATAGGCAAACCTAATATATAAGCACAAGCTGTTGCCCATAAACACTACTGGCAAGTACAGTGAAAGAATTCCGAAGAAGGGGAAGTGAAATGGGGGAAATGAACACAAATAACAATGACTGTACAGAAGTAATTAAAAGGGGAGGGGAAATGTACTCAGACACTGCAGACAAATGTGTTGAAATGTCAAAGAAAGATTTGCAACATAATTACTGCCATATTGATGTAATGGTAATTAATCTCAATGACAATACTTGATTTATGCACATAAATAAAAACTGACACATTATCAAATAAAGAAAGGGTACCTGCTAATGCTAAAGTACAGCTACCAGTAACAAGTAAAAACAGTATTCAAAATGAAACGCTGTACAACAATGGCCAATGAAGTAAAGCTCTCTTGGAGAATAGGTAGTGTGGTTAAATGATATAAAACTTAAAAGTGCAACATATATATAGCAAAAAACTTGCATACATTTCCAGTACTTAAATTAAATGCACTTAACAAGATATTCACACTGTGAATGCAGTTATACCATAGCGAAATGATGGCTCCAAAGTATCCAGTCTTATGATGGCTTCAAAGTATCCAATCTTTTTGGTCTGATATACAAAGTATCCACACTGAAGATGTAGTAGCTGCTATGTGACTGTGATGAACTGTGATAACAGCTTAACCAGTCTAACAGATCAAATAAAATCTTCTAGCTTTAGTGGCAGTTAAAATCCTTTTATTGTAGGAAAAGTTAAAATCTTCATGTCAAGTTAAAATCTTGATGTAGAATAAAACAGTCCCTATGTATTCCAAACGATAAGCGCTTTCGGTATCTTCTTCAGATCATAGAGATTGGGACTGGAAGTTCCTTTTTATAGTGCTTGCTTCCTTTACTGTTGAGACAATCATTCAATCATCACACTGTCAATCAGCTGTTTAAATGCACCAATCCTCTTTCCTCTCAGCTGGGGGTGTTCCATTTCCTATAACTTTAGCTTTTGAGGGGTGTGACCAGTCATGAATTATTAGTCCACACACACCTCCATGTTAGCTGATAGTTGGTCTTCTAGCTTTTAATATAGGTTTCAGTGGAGTGATGTTATTCAGGCCTGGCTCAAAGAAAGAGGATTGGTGTGTTTATATTACATATTACTCTTCACACCACATTTAGCATTACAATATCAATGCTTCTTTGCCAAGAAAGCTGTTTCTATCATGCAGTATGCACACTGTCCCAGAATTAAACCACATTCAATCTGTGTAGTTATGCATATGCCACAGTAGCACTCTCAGTGTGACATGCCCTGAATAATCATTTTACTGTCATGCGATCATAACATGTGATTATATATCATTATCCAACAAAAAATTAGTTTGAATAAGCAGATAAACTGGGTTGTGTGTAACATCAGTACATTCATATAATCTTGCTCTTTTTGAGAATTGAACATCAAGCTATGTAAGCCTACTGATTAATGACATGTGGATGAAACACAAGCACCATGGTGGAAGTCTTGACACGTGTGGCACTCCACCTAATGCCAAGTCATTACATCATATGACTGTGTTGCAATCTCTTTGAGATAAAAGGAATGCGTGAGGCCTGCCTCTTCCACTGTAAATGTACACATTATAACTGTGGTAGATGCCATTTATGCATTACAGTATAAGGCCACACAATGCTAACGGTCACTGTCTGTTCATTTTGAAGCTGAGCATTTGACTACAAACAATACATGATATTATAGAGAATGTATACACCATGGTAGAAGTGTCACTACAATTGTAAGGACATGTCAGTATTTCAAAGCATTACATCACATTATTGCTGCAAGGGATATACATGCCTGTAAACGTTGCAGAAAGGTAACAACATACAGAATATTGTCACATTTTCTCATTCCAGAGTAGAATCCTTACTGCAAATCTTATGTAAGGAAAATGTAATCATATGTCATTATTACTCTGAATAAAAGCATTGTTATTTGTAAGAGAAATCAACATCTATGTGTGTACACAGCATATGTGTTTGGCAGCAGTGTTAATCACATTTATGGTCACAATAAGACAGATACAACATAGTCTGAGCAGTAATGGCTGGATCTGAACTAATTACCTATGATCACATGTTAGTGATTAGTGTATGAATTGTAAGCACCATGCAACATGTTGCTGTACAACTGTGACAGTGCACAATCGAAAGATAATTGTTTATTAGCTGGACGTTTACAATAAAAAGCAGTCAAAAGGCACTATAACACTGTACAGCTACATATCATATATGTATTTGAAGAGTAGTGTACACAGTGTGAGAGTGAAAGACACACTCATAGCTGGATTCAAACCTCCTACCTATGTAAGTACACAATCTAGAGAGCAGAGTATCAAAGGCATGCACCACAGGAGAAGTTGAATAACAACTGTGAGATAATGCAGTTATGTAAGCATTATATAAACATTGTGTTGCCAAAAATGTATTTTCACTTGGAAATGCTATAATTTGCTAATTTAACACTGTCACTAAAAATACATCTCATAAGTGGGAGTTTACATAACAGTGATTGCAATATAGCCGAATATGTATGAAAGTGATCAAAGTCACTCTATTTAAGCAAGGATGCACTTGAACCACCTACCTATCAGGGGTACACAATCTACAGAGCACAGTTTCAGCAGCCAGTGCCACAGGAAACTTCTGAGTACAAGTGATGCATACAGCATCTATGAAGGGATGACATCAGCAGTGCATTGCCAGGGAGATGCCTGTGTTAATATGACTTTTTCAGCCATCTTGGGCTGCAAATGTTGCCACCACAGATGTGTGTAAACCAATCCTGAATCCATTTACACTCACACATGTGCACTCTTTGAATGTAATCACTGCTGTAGTCGAACCTCCAACCTGCCTAATTGTATATTTGAAACAACAGTGTAAAAATGCAAGTGCCACAGCAGAAGTTTGACTTTTAAAATGTGATAGTGCACTTTAGAAAGAATGACCTCATCACTATGTTGCAGAGAAGATGTTGTTATGAAAAGTGTGAAAAGGGGATGGGGACTCATCTACCTGTCTAAAGCTTTCTTCATATGGAAGAGGATTGATTTCAGCTGTTGTGTAAGTTACACCTACCTGATTCTACAGCCTAACGCAGACAAGTACACCACTGTGAGATTCAAACATACTACCAATCTAGGTTACCTAACCTACTGACCATTGCACTAAATGTATGCACCACAGTAGACCTCTGACTATAAGTGGGACATACAGCATTTTTGAGGTGATGATATCACCACTTCATTGTAAAAGCACTGCTATGATTAAAACTCATATTTATGTTGGATAATGGTTCTGGGCAAAACATGTTACTTGACTGGAATGTTAGAAATTACAAGGGGGGAATGAAAGTATTCCAATGTATTATGAGCGTTACCCACACATGGTAGTCAGTGCTGTATTTGAACCCCTTACCTAGCTAGTTAGACATTCTAGAGACCTCTATATGAATCACAAGTACCACGTATAAAGTCTGACTTCCCTAGTCTGAAAATGCACTTTAGAAAGAATGACATCATCAGTGTGTTGCAGAGAAGATATTGTTGTGAAAGGTGGGATAAGGGAATGGTGGAATCATCCAGCAGTTTAAAACACATCTCCAGAGTGGAAGTGGATTGAGCACAGCTGTGTTGGAGGACATACTCATCTGAGACTATACACCCCTCCTATTACACACACACACACACACACACACACACACACACACACACACGGACACACACACGCACACGCATGCACATACATGCACAGACACTCGCGCGTGCACGCACACACACACACACACACACACACACACACACACACACACACACACACACACACACACACACACACACACACACACACACACACACACAAGATTCCCAACATGAGCAGTGAACTTCCTACCTGTTTTGATATATAATCTAGAGAGCACAGCATTATTCACAAGCACTACAGGAAAAGTTTGATTTATAAGGGGAGAGAGAGTACACATTTGACAGAATGGTCTTATCATTGTGCTGAATGTTTCTGTTAAAAGTAGGATAAGGGAACTGTGTGTGCAAAGTTAAAAGTATTCTCCTCACAGGAAGTGGATACAGCACCAAGTGTTACACAAACACAATTTTCCCATGTTGAGCATCAAAGCTCCTAACTATCTAGTTACACAATCTAGAGAGCACAGTAGTATTCAAAAGCACCACAAGCGAAGTCTGAATTTAAAAATATGAAGAAGCACAGCTGTAACTGGTAAAAATGCACTGTTTGAAACAGATGGCACTGTGTATCACAGGTTTTGGAGAAATGCATATGTGAGCACAGAACAATGGACCAGCAATATGATTGTTTCATGTAATGACATACTTTTCTGCTAAGATTTATATACTGTCCTTCATGTACATTACTTTACTGTGAAGGACATGTGCCTGTTTCGTAGCATGGGATGTTAATAAAAATCACAGTCGTAAACCAGTGGATTCTCAGTCAGACTTTTCTGCCATTTTACTTCAGGATGATTTCACACTAGTCTTGTCCCATACCTGCACAATATGGATTAAAAAGACAAGCAGACACTGCCTACATAGGAATATGGACATTCTCCAAGGGGGTCTCATTCAAACTAATGATTGGTGTTTAGAACATGGCCTCAAGCTCAATGTCAAAAAGTGCATCATCCATTTAGACAGAATGATGTTTGTACAAATTACCACAGCAACAACAGATTCCTAATTACACAATCAGTTGTCAGAGATTTGGGCACCCAGGTTGGTAGCAGCTTGACATTTGATCACCATATAACCTCCGTTATATGAAGGGCATTCCTTATGGACTAACTCATAAGTAAGAGTATCTTATCCAGAAAAAAAGCAGTCATTACCTCCCTGTACTCTTCACTTATCAGGGCTATAATCGAGTATAATGCCCCTTTTGGCATGTACCTTACCAAACACCTATAGCAGCTGGAGAGACTGCAGAGATTCCT
Source organism: Protopterus annectens (assembly GCF_019279795.1). Lineage (NCBI taxonomy): Eukaryota > Metazoa > Chordata > Ceratodontiformes > Protopteridae > Protopterus > Protopterus annectens. Next base: position 533,139,917 of record NC_056733.1, read on the forward strand.
GACCAGGAGAATGCAGGGTCACAAGCAGCTATCCTATGTGGATAGGTTATAGACCCTGTCTCTCTACTTGGTTTCATACAGACTACTCAGAGATGTTCTCTGTCTGGCATAAAAGCTATCTCTGACCCCACCTTATTGCAAACTCTGCATATTCGCAAAGCCAATAACATGCACACAACTTGTTCTAGAGACCTAAACATAGTCTGTAACAGCAATAGAACTTGCTGGCAGGACAGATTTGTGTCCCAGAGGCTCCCTGTCAGTGGAATAGGCTCCATCTCCATGTTAAGCAGAGCACCTCACTGTAACCTGGATGATTGGCTGGGAGATAGAAAATTCATCCCTGAGATCTCATTTACATTGCTGCTGGAAAGGGCAACAGATGCTGACTTGGGCACTAAATGTGGCTGTGCTTATAAGGGCCCCAGGGCCAATAGCCTAGTAATTTCCTATGAGCCGATGATCCTATGATCCTATGCACTGCAGCATAACAGTGATGGATTATGTCTGAATAGGTTAACCAAAAATGTAACACAGTTACAAATAACCATTGGAAAGCAGGTGTGCATTAACTGAAGCAATCCATTCAACCTCACTATGAAATCAAGATAACTTGTTGTCAAAATTCAAAACAGACACACAAACATTGTTTAGCCTAAATAAAGAATTACTTATTGTTTTTTTTTTTCTTGTACTTCTCTCTGCTAGAAGAGCAGCGATGCCAAGCTCAACTGCACTGCTGATGGCAAAGTATTAGCACATGAGTAATCTTATCCTGAGGTGTTAAACACCATAGTCTATGGGTTTATTTGCTGACTTTCATGCAAAGAAGCACTATACATATACTATCACATGTGAACCTGCTGGGATACAGAACAGATAGCTGTTAAGGTCATGTTTCATGTTTCATGATTTCCTATAATGCTACAGGTATATTTTGAAACATATGAGAGACCAAACATGTTATTGCTGGTAGAAACATGGCTTCTGGAAACCTTTTGGAATCAAAGAGGTTTATTAGATGACACAGAAGTCATGGGAAGAAATGGACAGTTGGTGACAGAAATACACAATGTGGACATAATAACACATTAGTGCATTTTTCATTTCTGCACATATTTTTGTTGTTTTAATGTTTGTTTATCGTCATGATTATTCAGGCAAGGTCTATATAAGACAGGCTTCAGAGCAGGGAGCAGGCACATTAACATAGCAGCAACATAATGTTGTATTAAGGAATGGTGTAGCCAACATTTACAGCCACAGGAGTCATACAAAACATTCAAAAACAGTTTTGCAAACAACTGGATTTGAACTCTGAGAGCATTTCAAGAAAATAAAATGCCTGAGTTTTATTTAAAAACACCATGTAAGATGTCATACTTCACAAAGTTGTCATATGACAGCAGATTACAGAAAAGAAGAATGTATTCATTATTCCTCATTACCCTCTTGACAACTGTAATCTGTACATTCAACTCTTCAGCTTGTTGAAAAGTAGGTTGACTGGACTTTATGTAGCTAAGCACAGACGCATGAAGGACACCAGATTAATGCAGCTGAAGGCAAACACACAAGATTTTGCCATAAACTGTGCACTTTCATTTAGTCTCGGTTGCAGCTGGTGCTCATCACCTGACATTGCACAAATGCAGAGGAGGAAGACTAACGGCACCGAAGGGAGAAGATACATAGACAGGGTGAGAGGGAGGGACGGACCAAGAAACTTATAAAAGGAGCAGGATAATGACAGAACACATAAAACAGTGTACTAAAAACAATCAATAACACTTCGTTAATGCCTGGATTAGAACATTTTAAAGATGTCAAAAATCTATCTCTACATGTGAAAATTATCTCATCACACAGCAAAGGAACTCCTCTTTCACACTCTAATTAACACAATTGAAGGATAGTAACAACTTAACGATAAAAAAGGGGTGGACAGAGAGAGACAGAGACAAATGGAGAGAGGAATAGCAGCAATATTTTTGTGGGACATGTAGGTCCATCTGTATGGTGTGCTACTCTTACTTGTTAGCTCATTGTGTACAATAGAGTACTTGCTATAGGGAGAAAGAAGGAATAGGAAAGTGCAACTAACATTAACAGTTAATCAGGATAAGGGTGTCTTACTGTCTCCTTGTTGGGACTGCAATATTTTTGCCAGTGATGTATTGTTGTACCATTGCAATGGGGTGTTAATAAAATATTGTAAATGAAGAGAAATACAGATGTTTGCAGTTAATTATATGATAGGAATATGAAAAGTCATGAAATATTTTTTCCTACAACTGTTTTCAAACCCATGAAAGTATACAAAAACATTATTCTACAAACAGGGGAAATTATCTCAACTCACAACATAAGGACTTCTGCTTCATTAGATGGTGGAGTGGTGCAGGGGTAACATTGTCACCTCACAGCAAGACACTTTCCGGTTTGATTCTTGTCTGGGGTGCCGTCTGTGGGGGTGTCTGCATGTCCTCCCTGCATTTGTATGAATTATCTCCCATGTTTCAAAGACATGTATCTGAAGCATTTCTCCCCAGGACTCCACTGAAAACTGGCTTTGTTCCAAGTCGGACTTTCCCAGTAAAAAATGTTAAATAAATAAATATTATATACAGCAGCCTAAGAACTGTTACCACCTGTTTCACAGTACTGCCTTTACTCTGTATTCCCATAGGTTCATAGGTGTATACTAGGCTAATGACCACTAGGGCCTATAAGCCTAGTCATGTAACCCAAATGTTACCCATAAGTTATATGTTTTAGACATTTATATAGGGGTGATTGTTGGTTGTGACATGATTTATTGACTGCCTCTGTCTGTAAGATATGTAGGTGCCAAAACTGGGATGAATTTTTGATTTACAGGAAACCAAGTCCCACACAAGTATGGCAATGTGCATGGCCCAAACCAACAGCAGACATAAAAAATAAATGGACCAGTACCAAAATCCACAAATCTATTCAATACATAAAAATATAACTGTGGGCTTAGACTCCCATAAATGAATGTACATAACTCATAACTCCCAAAGGGTGAAAAAAACAAAGCATACCGGTTTCATCATATAGCCTTCATCAGTGCTATGTAGTCTAATGAGGGCCAAGTATAGTGGTACAATGACTTACCTGGTCCTAGATGCCATGCATTTACTTATAACTTGAGCAACATAGGAGGATTTCCTTACCTCCTTGAATACATGTTAGTCAAAGGCCAGGTTACTGTCTGCATTTGTTCCCAGTTTCCTAACTAGCAGGCCAACTCTTAGGAGTGTTTTATTGATGATGTAGTTTCCTGGAATGGCTGACTTCCTAAAGGACACTAAAATGCACTTCTTGACATTGAGTTTAAGCCATGGTTTTGGCACCAGTAATTTGTCTGTGTTAGACCCTCTTGTAAGATGTTAGTGTCTTGGGGGATTCTGTGACTGCTCCTAGTTTGCAATTATCTGCAAACTTGGGCAGCCAGAGGCCTCTGACATTAGCATTGACTTCTGAGAAGTAGATGCCAAAGACAAGTGGGCCCAGCACAGAGCCTTGATGGACTCCACTGGTGACTGGCCTCTTTGAGGAAGTGGTCTCACCAATCCTAACTTCCTGGGTCTTATCTGTGAGCCAGCTTGTTATCCAGTGTGTTATATAGGGGTTTATGCCTAATTCCATATGTTTACTAACAGTACCAGAGTAGGGTATTGGATCAAATGCCTTAGCCAGGTCAAGGTAGGCAGTGTACACTGCTTTATACTCATCCATTGCTTTGGTGACCTATTCAAAAAAGTCCACCAGGTTCAGTAGACATGGCTTTCCTTTGACAAAACCAAACTGGGGTGGATCCAGTGTCTGAAGGTCTCCTTTGTCTTTGTTGATCATTTCCATGATAATTCTTTCCATAAATTCATGCAGCAGATTTAAACACATTTACACAAAAGAAACTGGAATACTCAGCCAAAATAAAAATCATCAGCCTTTGCAATAAAAAAATTCAACACAGTCCACCATCATTCAGTGTTGGTGCACTATGTCAACCTTCAAATAAATGTTGAGTATAAAAAGTGAAGTCTTTTCCATGGCCCATTTTTGGTCATGGGTGTTTTGTGTGATTCTATTTTTTGACCAAATTAAACATGTGAATAAGGATGATAGGACAGTGCTGAAAATGGGGGGCAAGCAAAGGGTAGGACGAAGGGTAAAAAATACAATAATTTGCAGGAGGCTGGTGGGAGAGCACCATAGCTATCCACTTCTTTACAATATAAAAGTATAACTGTAAAAAGAATTTCATGCCTTTGGAGAGTCACTAAACCAGGGATGGGTGGCAACAACAGAATACTGTTGTATAGCTAATTGGACCAGAGCAAATATGTCAGTAAAGCATGCAGCTGAAGTAGAGAGCTATGTATGGGTGTAATTTTTTTGTGGGATAGGTGCCCATTTTCTGTATTTTTCTATACAGAAAAGGATGTTGAAGAAGGGGTTTAGGAATATGAGGATCAGGTTGGTAGGGTAGGTTCATAGCTTCATAGGTTGGTACTAGACTATCAGCTCTAGGGCCTATACAAGCCTAGCCATAATATTTCCCTGGCTATTTCTTCCCAGAATATTTACTTCCCTAGTCCCCTGTCTAGCAGGGTGACTGACGTGATCTCCGGGGTGAATTTCCTTCTCCCATCCAGTTATACAGGTTCATAGTTTGGTACTAGGCTATCTCCCTAGGGCCTGTACAAGCCTAGTCATAACATAAAATATGTTCCTAGGCTAACTGCCCTTGTGGGCCATTTTAAGCCTAGCCAATTACCCCATGTGAGAATCAAACCCTGCACCTTGTGTTTGTAAAGTGAACACCTTAACCATTAGAGAGCAGGTACAGTCATAAAGGACATGCAAGACAAATAGGTATGGTGATGGGGGACACCATGATTGGGGATAAGTAGGGGAAATTAAAGGTGCATCCACATCCAGCTTGAAAATAGTGAAAATCTAGTCCTCGCCCTCAGAACTGTCATCACTGTTTCCTGTGTCAGCTACTTGTGTCAGTGCTGGATGTAGCAGTAGTTTTGCAATCAGATGCAGAACATTTTCAACCCTAACAATTCATGCACTGAGACCCCAGTCCATTATATTCACCAGAGCCCTGCCAGCTCCTGCTGGATATAAAAGTCTCCAGCTCTACTCGTACTGCTCCTGCAGGGTACCACTGCACTATCAGCCAAGGCAGAGCTACCTGGTGCAGGCTGAGCAGGTAGGCAAGAGGTTGTGAAGGTAATACTGACAGATTTGTGAATCCAAAGTACTGGGTGTCTGTGCTGCCATCTGTGGAGGTATGGTGGGCCGAGCCACAGTCATCAGTCTACCTCTCTGTGCTGTTAGTTATTTTTTATTCAGCAGCAAGGTATGCAAACAGTAGAATGTTAAGAAATTATAAAAATACACACACACACACACACACACACACACACACACACACACACACACACACACACACACACACACACACACTCACAAAGAAATTATAAAACCACAAAAGAAAAGAGAGAAAAAGAGAGATATGGTGGGGGGTGACATCCAGACAATATCCCACTGGACTGCCAACAATAAATGTGGCATTCTCCCACTTAAAACCTGGGTCAGTAATTAAGGATCCTCAATCCTTACTATTGACTCTAGTGTGGGAGCATCACAGAAAACATCAGATCACAGACCACACAAGAGTAAATTCCACAATTTCTCTTAGGACCACAACAGAAACATGCTCTGTTTCATGGGACTGGAATACATACCTCTGCCCACCCCAAATGTAATCCCTTATTATGCACTTCAGAGCAATGTGCTCCAGTTTAAGACCTCTGACTCACTCACATTCAAAATAAATTAATATCTCACACACTTAAACACTTATGGGAAACCTAATACAGATTTCCAGCTGTGTCCCCTCCCCAGTACTAATAGTAATGCTGTCACCAGAGTCAGACAGGTCTACAAGCCCTTCAAAGGGTGATCAATTATTAAAAATTAAATAAAATAAATGATAACTATAACCAGAAACAGCCAGGCATTTCAGGTCACCTGGGGAGTATCAAACAGGTATAAACACTCTCTAAACTATAAAGAAAACACTGATTGTCCAGCTGCGATGTAAAGCAATGAAAACAATTTAATAATAAGTAAAATAATTACAAGAATGTAAATCAATAACTTTCAATAAATACCAGAATTCAATCACCAGAAATGTAAAGTTAAACTGTAGGATAGTAGTCCATCATCTTAGAAAAAACTCTTATCTAAATGACTAAACTTTCCTAATTTAAGTAGAGAATACTATCCCTGATCTAATCTAAAGCATAACAACAAGTCAAAGGCAAGCTTACAGTTTTTGGTGAGTCCTTTTTCTGGGTATCTTCTGCACAACACTGTAACTGACTGTAACTCTCAATTGACTACTCAGCAACTGACTTCAGCAACCTCATTTATGTTCCAGGTTAACAGTCAACAGCCAGTGGTTTGATACAAGTTCTTTTTCCTGTTAATCAGCTGTTCAAATAATCACCTAGCAACCAGGAACATTCTAATAACATCACCTACTGTTCAGCTGATTCTTCACAGATAGTTTGTACCTTAGCATCTCCCTGACAAATGTGCAATTAGAAATGTATCAAAACAACTGGGAGATACTCAACATTTTAAAAACTTATTTACACTTTTACAATTAGACATGCTGGCATACAATACAAGTTAATTTGAGAATATACACAAATCTCCTGCCAGACATGCTAACAGTGTTTTAATTTTCTTCACATTTCTCCCCCATTATGACTAAAGCACAATTTTCAAGTGACCCTTGAAAGATGACACGAGAAAAATGGGTCTGCCTATGAATATTAACCCACCCCTCTCATCAACAATCCATCCGCATTAACATTATTAACCTCACTGTGATGTTGTATGGTCATATCATATGCTTGCAATCTTAGACTCCACCTCAGTAACTTGGCTTTTTGCTTACTGACCCTATTAAGCCATGTTAAAGGGTTATGATCTGTGAGTACAGTGAATTTTCTCCCATAAAGACAGGGCTGCAGCTTTTGCAATGTCCACACTATGGCCAAACACTCATTCTCCACAGTTGCATAACACTCTTCTCTAGGTTGGAGCCTATGGCTCAGATATACCATCGGGTGTTCTTCTCCTTCTGTGGAAACTTGGCTAAGTACAGCCCTCATCCCATAATTTGAAACATCTACCTGTACAATAAATTCTTTATTGTAATCTGGGGTAGCTAACACAGAGGTCCTCCCAAAATCTCTTTTAGTTTTTGGAATGCCTGTTCACAATCTGTGGTCCACACTACCTTGTCTGGTTTATTCATCCTAGTTAGGTCAGTAAGGGGTGCAGCTGTGGTACTGTAATTGGGCATAAGTTAGCCATAGTAACCTGTTGTCCCTAAAAATGTTCTCACTTGTTTCTTATTAACAGGAACTGACCATGCTGGAATTGCTTCCACCTTGACAGGTTCTGGCCTAGTTTTACCATTTCCCACTCTGTTCCTAAGTAAGTGATTTCTGCCATACCAACTTGACACTTACTGGGTTTAATGGTAATTCCTGCCCTACTTAATCTGTCCAAGACCTCCCTAGCATGTTGGTCTGCAAATGCCAGTAGTATAGTCTTCATTGTAGAATAAACCTCTCCACAAAACCATTAGTCAGGGAATGTTAGGGGCTGGTCTCTAGATATTTCACACCACAACTCTTCCTCAGACAAGTCAGCAGGTCTGAAATGAAGCTGGTACCTTGATCAGTCAGTATTTCCTGTGGAAAACCTACTCTGCTGAATATTCCTAGCAAAACATTTTCCACCTTCTCGGCCTCAATAGATGACAGAGCCACCACCTCAGGATATCTGGTAGCATAATCTGCTATCACCAAAATGTATTTCTTTCCTGTAAAACTTGGAGTACTCAGGGGTCCCACAGTATCCAGGGCCATTCTCTGAAATGTCTCTTCAATAATAAGCAAAGGCATGGATGGAGTCTTAGCCTTGTCCCCTGCTTTACCAACTTTTTGGCACTGTTCACAATTCCTACAATATCTTATCACATCCCTTGCAATCCCAGGCCAATAGAAATTTTGCATAATATGTCTCTTAGTACGTCTTATGCCCATATGACCTGAGAAAGGAATGTCATATGCTATGTTTAAAAGTGCCAGACTGTAAGTTCTAGGCACTACCAACTCCTGTATTACTTCACATTCTATTCCACTTTCAGAAGTCCACTTTCTATGCAACAAACCTTTGTTCCAGTATACCAACTCCCCTATTCCTTGAGCCACAGGTGCCTCCTTAGCCTTCTCCCTCAAGCTTTGCAACATAAGATCTGTAAGTTGAGCCTGTCTCAACTCTACCTTTCTGACCTTTGACCTTACCCAGCTCCCCTTCTGCAGGAATCCTATTCACTTCTGACAGCTGCAACTTACTGTCACTCTGGGTGCCACCACTCACCCCCGTCCTCGCAGTCACCGTGTCCAAGGGAACTTCAATACTCACAAGCAGCTGTGGCTCACATTCAAGCTTACTGCTGCCAGATAGCACCTTCTCTGAAACATCCACAACACCAGTCCCAGCTTCAGGTATGAGATCTTTCTGGGTCTTTCCCAGACTACTGGACCTACACGCCTTTCTCCAAGCTTGGCTGCATGCCACTGCATGTACACAAGGTACTGCATCATGAAAGTCATTCCCTATCAGGACATCTGCAGGAATATCCTCAAACACACCTACTTGTTTGCTTCCTCTTCTACTCTTCTAGTCAAGATAAACCCTAGCCAAAAGTATTTGGAATGGGGCCTCTCCCAACACTCTGACTGTAGTGGACTGCCCAAGCAAAAACTGCTCTTCTCTAACCACTACAAACCTCACAATGGTTATATCAGAAGTTGTGTAGCTTTTAGCAGTTATCTGTTTACCATCTACTAAGATAGGATATACATGTTGGTGATAATTTGGCACCCCAGTTGTTTCTAAGCAACTTACCACTGGCAGTTTGTCATCCACACTTACTGGCTCCCTCAGATTCTGCTTCTCACCTTGCCTTGATGAACATTTGGCTGCTATGTCTCCCCTCTGATTACACTTGAAACATCTAATCCCTGACCGTGCACTTGGATTAGTAGTTTTCCCCATTACTGGTGTACTTTGTTGGATTTGTTTAGATTGCCCTGCCATGGGTTCTCTTATGCTCATGTGCAGCAGTGGGTATCCCTTTCTTATGCAGTGGTGATCTGTTTGCCAAGTAGAAATCCCCTTTTCTCCCCAGCTCTTCTGCATAGTTACATTCATGGTCTGCTAACCATACTCTCATGTCATCAGGCAAAGTACTGTGGGCTTGTTCCCTCACCAAAAGGTCTGACAGTCCCTCAAAAGTGGTGACCTGACACCAACTCACCCATCTATGAAAGAAAGTAATTAAATCAGCAATATAACCACGTACACTTTCATCTGCCAGCGTCTATGTTTACAAAACTTTTTTCTATATGCCTCAGATGTAAGTTTGAAACAGTCAAGCAAGCAACATTTCATTTTGTCATAATTCAAACAATCTACATAATTTAATTTTGCTACAGCCTAAGCAGCTTTACCATGGAGTAAGGGAGTCAGCAGCCAAACCCAGAGCTTACGGTCAACATCATATTGTCTACATATCCTCTTAAAGATATGAATAAAACTATCAAAGTCATTGCCATCCCTGCACTGATGAAAAAGTTTAATGACCTTTACAGCTTCTGGGGTCTAGTTAGTCCCTTCCCATTACATCCATGACCTTCTCAAAGGGTTTGAAGCTCCATTTCATGCCAAAGCTGTCTCTCATTGTCCTCAACTTCTAAACACCTTAGTCTCTCTTCAGTCTCCAGCTGTTGGGTCTACAGTTCAAGACATTTGGTTTCCAATTCAAGTTGACACTGTTTCTCCTAACCCTACAGATGTTCGGTCTCCAGGTGCAGTTTCTCCTCCATCTCTAGATGTTGCATTCCCTCCTCAGCCTCCAAACATCACATTCGCTCCTTGGTCTCCAGTTCATATTGGTGCTGCTTCTTCTTAGCTTCCAGTTCCAATTTCTTGACTCCAGATGGATTCTCAGGTCTTCTGAAGAAAATGCGGACTGTCCCATCTCAGCAGGGTGCACATCACCAACACCAAACTGGATATCCTCTGAACAGCTGGTCTGAGCTGTGGCTTCAACCAAGGCTGAAATCATTGCTTCTTTGGTCAGGTGGCCATTAACCGAGCCTCTGATTTCACAGTCCTTAGCCAACTGGATCTTTGTCAGCTTGCTAAAAATTTCTGCTGACATCCTTGCCTGCTATCCTTCATTATCTAACTAAAAAAATAAATAAAATTGTGGTGGATTGAAATTCTGAATATTTGCCTTGTAGCTGTCAAGAGTGCCCACCTTAATGACAACTACCCAAGGGCTACTGGAATTTAATTAAAAATCCCATCATTGCCACCAATTGAATGCAACATCTAGCCAATATCCCACCAGACTGCTAATAATAAATGTGACGTCCCCCACTTAAAACTCAGGTCAGTAATTAAAGACCCTCACTCCTCACTACTGACTCCAGTGTTAGAGCATCACAGAAAACACCAGAGCACAGAGCACACAAGAGTAAAGTTCAACAATTCCCTTAATAGCACAACAGGAACACAATATATTGCATAGGACTGGACTATATACCTCTGTCCATCCCAAATGTAATATCTTATGCAGTTCAGAACAATGTGTTCCAGTTTAGGATGTCTGACTCACTCACACTCAAAATAAATTCAAATCTCATACACAAACAATTATGGTAAGCCTAACACAGACTTCCAGCTGTGTCTCCTCTCCAATACAAATGGTAATGCTGCCACCAGATTTAGACAGGTCTGCGAGTCCTTCAAAGAATGATCACAAAATAAATGATAGAGATGACCAGACGCACCCAGGCATTTGAGCTGACCTGGGGAATATCAAACAGGTATAAGCACTGTGCTGTGTAATCTCCAAAGAACATACTGATTGTCCAGCCACAGTATAAAGTAATGAAAAACATTTAAAAATAAATAAAATGGTTGCTAGAATGTAAATCAAAAACTTTCAATAAACACCAGAATTCAATTACCAGAAATGTAAAATTAAACTGTAGGATAGAAGTCCATCATCTTAGAAAATCTAAATGACTAAACTTTTCTAATTTAACTAGAGAATACTGTCCCTCATCTAATCTAAAACATAACAACAAGGCAAAGGCAGGCTTACAGTTTTTGGTGAGTCCCTTTTCAGGGTATCTTCTGCACAGCACTGCAACTGACTGAAACTCTCAACGAACTGTTTATCAACTGACTTCAGCAATCTCTTTTATATTCCAGGTTAACAGTCTCAACTGTCTTATTTTAAAAATAAGTCAGCTGTTTGAAGACGTTATTTTTCCTATCAGTCAGCTGTTCAAATAATCACCTAGTAACCAGAAACATTCTAATGACATCTCCTACTGTTCAGCTGATTCTTCACAGTTTATACCTTAGAATCTTCATCACAAATATGTGCAATTAGAAATGTATCAAAACACTGACAGATTCTTTAAACATTTTGTATAAACAGGGAGATACTCAACATTTTAAAAACTTATTTTCACTTTCACAATTAGGCATGCTGGCATAAAATGCAAGTTAATCTGAAAATATACACACATCTCCTGCCAGACATGCTAACACAGATCACAGTGCTTTAATTTTTCTTCACAGGGGAAAGAAAAAAACATAGAGATAATTAGAATAATATGTCACAATATTTTATTTTTAATACACTTTTTTGCAATACATAAACAAATAACATAATTGTTTATTGCACACCTTTGCTACATCCATATATGATGGGAACGTATTAATATAGCACAAAATAAACCAGTATATATGAAATAGCAGCATTTATTTCCCTATGTCATATAGGATATCAAGACTCAAATGTAATAATTGCACTTACTATAATTGAATTGTTCCTGACATTCATTATTCTGTTAATATTTTAGAAATACTATCTTGTATTAAAACCTAACTGTTGCTTCTGGTTATTGAGCCCACACACAGTTTAAGCTGATATTGTTATTGTCTAATGCAAGCTGCAAGAGGTATTGGAGGAGGCATGCATGCTTGCTATCAAGATGGAGATGTGCCTGCTGAAGATGTCAAGGAGTGAGGGACTGAAAATACTTATCTGGCTTGCATTTGGACCTGAGGCATACTTACTCTGTGCTTCTCTGAGGCAGGTTAGCTACTTCTGGTGTACCTCACAGTTTGATGCTATTTCATCTGCAGCTGTACAGTACAACATAAAACAACATATATATGAATGCCCAATGAATAACTGCATTGGCTGGCTAGATAATTAATGCCATATCTTAGACAAGTTATGGATCAGTATGCTTACACAAATTAGGGGTGTTTGCTGCCTCAAAATCATCCTCGTATCAGCTTAGGTAGTTCTGCTTGTGCTTCTTCAGGACACTATAGTGGTGATGACATTCCTCACTGTGTGAAATGCCAGTTACACTGGAAACAGCCTCAGACAAGCTATTCCAAGCCTCAGCCTTATACTGAGATCTAGTATAATCCCCCTACAACAGCCTACAGCTATAGTGCTTCATGAAGAGTGCCACAAAAATCCTGGACTCCTCAACACCCTAACTAAATGTAAGACCATTCTCTCCATTGGCAGCCATGACTGCAGACATCAAGCCAACAATATATGTCTGAACTGGCACCCAACTCAAATCTCATGTGTAACACATTGTGCACAAGGATACACAGCCTTGCCAACTGCTTTTGTAGAATTGTAAGCAAGTAAATTCCTTGGCATACCCATTGGCATTACTTATATCAAATGGCACTAAAGGTGTGAAACATGGCAGTGAGAGTTACCATGTGTGATGCTGAAACTACTGACACATGTTGCAGTGTTCAACAGTGAAATGCTTAATGGATTGGCTTGTAATCCTTGCTGTTTAGAAAAATAAATAGGATGTATTATGACTTATGTTGCTGTTAGGACTTACACACTGTTAAAATTGTATTTTACCATAAGGGAATTTACCCATGGGTTAAAGAATGCAAAAATTGAAACTTAGCTTATTAATTCTTATTGCCACAGGAGAACTTATTTTTGAGCATCACAATTAGAATGAATGTATATATAATTAGAATATATATATATATATATATATATATATATATATATATATATATATATATATGTATGTATATATATATATATATATATATATATATATATATATATATGTATATATCTATCTATATATATATATATATAATATATATATATATATATATATATATATATATACTTCATAGATGCCTGTAATGTGCCTGATTTAAGATGTCCTGGGAATGTATTCCTGTGTAAAAGCAGCATATATGTTTGCAATTATATTTCAGATGGATGGAGTTGCATGACTTGAGTAATACAGGTTAGGGTATGTTACATACATGTTTCATAAAACATACTGTCCTAAACACATAGTTAGGGTATGTGATGAATTATGATGATTATAACAAAACTATTGTGCCCATCATACATATACAAGTGTATTTTAAATTAAATATCATCATTGTCATATTTAAGTAATTGTACACACATTAGTTTGAGGTTATATGTGAAGCATTAATGATATATGCTAAATGGAAACATTTATATATGCAAGTATTACTGATACATTGCTTGCAATAAATATGTTTTATTTGTCTTCAGTTTTGCATTCCTAATCAAAATGTTGTGAGAAATGGGATTCTGTCACCATTTGTAAGGATATCTTTTTGTTGGATTTGAACCATTAACCACCTGTTGTTTATCTACACTAACTGTACTTACACATTGTACGACAGAGATAGGCAACTGGCAGGTGAAGTTTCTCCACTCAGTACTTTCCAGAGTACTGATGAAAGTGCACTGTTACCAGGTGTGTTTGCACTACAGATGGCAAACTAAACTAAACTTTTCACTGTTTTCCTTAGGCAGTGAACCATGTTTATGAGCTCCTGAGTGGACTGCAAATGTAAAAGGGATCTGAAATAAAATATGACAGGGGAAAAAGTTGACAGTAAAATGAATTCAATCAGTGAGTATATCTAGCAATGACCAGAGGAAGAAGTGCATTTAAGTGACACATTTGGCCATCTCACACCTCCTTGTAACATCAGCAATGTACTTTGTGGAACACATTATCAGGCTTATAGTTAATGACAAATAATGTGAAAGTGGACAGATAGCAGCTCATATGTTATTAGCAATGCTGAGAATACCTCAGCTTTATGCAACAACACAGTGATCTAAAATATATGTAAAGATGTATTCAGATCCCCTTCTGTAAAATTAATAAATTAAATGGATTTGAACCTTGCATTACTTGTCTTATTTAGTTCAATTCACTTCATTTATACCTTGTGCCACAGGGATAATTATCTGAGAGGTGGGATTTATTGACTAAGCACTATCCAGAATGCTGACTCCCACACACTGGCATCAGGCTTGTTTGATACAGAAGGCAGCCTAAATTAAACTTTTCACTTTTTCCTTAGGGAGTAAACCTAATTTGGTTAATTGCTGAGCAGAGAGCAAATGCAAAACACATGAGATAGAAAAAATGTAACAGAGAAAAAAGCTAAAAGGAAAACTTAATTCAACATAGGGAATACCTAGTGATGACCAGTGGAAGAAGAGCATTACAACCTTCTCCTATCTCCTTGACACATCTGAACTTCACTTTCTGGCACACATAAGGACTGTAGGTACTGGAGCATAATATTTAAGGGGACATACAACTGTCAGTACTGTCCAGAGTGCTGATGAAAGTGCATCATTGCCAGGTGTGCTTGCACTACAGAAGGCAGCCTTAACTACATTTTTCATTTACTTCCTTAGGAAGTGAACTTTGTTAGTATGCTGCCAAGCAGAGAGCAAATGGAAAAGACACTAGGAGAAAAATATATAATAGAGAGAAAAAAACTGACAGCAAAATAAATTCAATCAATGGGCATATCTAGCAATTACCAGAGCAAGTAGTGCATTCAAGTGACACATTCAACCTTCTCACATCTCCTTGCAGCACCACTACTATTATTTATATCTCACAATATCAGGACTTTAGGTAATGACATGAGAATGGAAAAAAGGGATAGGGAACAGCAGGAATACTATCGTTCTTCACACAGCACACACACACACACACACACACACACACACACACACACACACACACACACTCAAGTAATAGTGACAACATTTCAAATGACATACCTGTCTGTCATGTTTATTCACTACTGAGATTACTTGAGTTTCCTTCCTCAACACATCCCTACACCAAAATGAGTGTCAATATTTTTATGCCTTCCTTCAGTAAAATAAACTGCAAACAGAGTTCAAACCCTGCATCACCTACATTGTTTTTCTAAGTTCACTTTATTTAAACTGTATGCCACCAAAAAGGGTAGCTTTCAGCTTGAATTTCTTCACTCAGTACTGTCCAGACTGCTGACAAAAGTGCAAAAATGCCAGTTTTAATTGCACTACAAATGAAATTCCAAATTAAATTTGTCAGTTTTTACTTTAGGAACTGAACTACCATTCACCACCACTGTCTGTTGCCAGTCAATAGAGCTCAATGCAAAATGGTCCATGCATGGAGGGTAAAGAAAAAAAGGACACATTTTGAAATGAGTACTTTAAGTATACATTTCTAATGTTTTCTCAATGCTATTTTGCAGCAGTAACCTGTATGGATTTGAACTATCAAACCAGGGTATTAAGGGCAATCATTTCAGATTAATTTCTATATTTGCCACAGACAAAGACATATATTAGCAAGGAGAAAAAATGTTTCGATGTACTCAAAATGTGACATTGTATCAAGTCACATTGAAAGTGCAATAGAAACAAGTTACAAAAGTTGTCCTTTCTCATTCGCCAGTAAATGTCTGGATGAGTGGGATACTGGAAATAGTTAGGATGCCAATGTACTCACTGAATATTAAACAAAAAGTAAAAACAATGAAGTTGTTTCCTCTCTTTATTTCGAGTGCCTTATTCCCGTCTCTATGTTTTCTTAAGAACAATGTTATCTCATTTTTATTGTATATGGCATCTGTATCAATATGTAACATACTTCCTTGAATATGCACAACTTTTTAGTAAGAGAAAATAACTGTGATCATTAAAATAACATTTGAATGTTAGAAATGTTGCTCTCCTGATTTAGTCAATGGGCTTTCAGACTTTTTAGTTAAGTCTCTTCTCCCTGACATACCCTTAATAAGTGTACATCAAAAAGATGAGACTGTGAAACACTGTTTGCTCCTGCAGTCAGAGCAATCATTGACACCTGCCAATTAACAGGTAACATTTTCAGTGCTCATCCTTGCAGTATTGGGCATGTGCATGCAATCATGTAGCACCTTATACCATGTTTGCCTTCCCTGCACTTAGTGCCAATTGTGGCATTCAGGAATGTTAATGATTTAAGATATTATTTGCATACTAACAATTCTCAGAGGGCTGAATCTGCATTATATAAAGGTAAGCATGTAGCTAAGGAATTTATATCATAGTGGGGAAACGGCTTCAATCTATAGAGCTCTGTACAGCTCTATACTTTGAGAAGATGTATCTACTTTTTAAACTGCTTTCTTGCTATGTTTTACAGAATGGTTTTAGTTTAACATTTAGGGTGGATTTTAGTGCCCAAAACAAGCACTGATTTATCTGTCTGCATTTTCTTTATCATTTGATGTTGGCATAGCCCATGCATATCAGTTATAGTCTGCATTACAACCATGGTTAAAGAATGTTACCTGACGTAATTTTGTAGGTTTGATTTTTCTGGGAATATGAACAGTATTTTTAAATATGTAGCCCAAAGAATGTGTTATGGTTGTGATATCTACATGGCTTCCCTTCACACCAGTGGAGAGGGCACTATAATAGTTTTCTCCAATTCTACTAGTACATTATGTATTTGTATTGTTAATGTTGCTATTCATTAAACAGTTGCACAATTGTTGTCTGCATTACAGAACTGTTATAATTATCTTATGAATTTTGTGGAAGAGAGGATGTCTTAACTTGTATGTAGTCATAGGGAGCATTACCTTTTCAAGTGTGTGCATGATGGATGCATACATTTGTGCATATTTGAGTTCACAGCCATCCTGCCTATTAAAAATTTAAATTTGTGTCTATTTTCCATTTTATGTCATACAGTGTTATGGCACCCAAGACAACTGTACCCTGCAAGTCACCATTCACTGATGCAGAAAATTAGGTCATTATCTAGGCCTTCTGTTGCCTTGGAGTGTTTCCTCTTAGGAAGAGTAGAGGAGGCAAATCTGCCTAAGACAGGATATGGCAGCAGGTGGTCAAAAAAATCAATGCTGTTGGAGGGCATAGGACAACTTACACCCAGATATTATGCAGGGCAACTGATATGATCACCTCTGCCCACCATAGGATGGTGGCAGTTGCATGGGAGTAGTTGGCTACAGGGGATGGTCCTGCTACCAAACCACCACTGACTGAAACAGAAGAGTTCCTGTTCGCTAACAGAGATTCAGATAGCTCAGAAGAGGGTTCACACAGAATCCTTGATGTCGGTGCTGATGTAAATGACAGACCCAGAGTGTCTCAAGCAGAACTTCCAAGTATGCAAAACAAAAATAATTTAAGTGTCATTCTGGATATCTTTATATGAGTATATGTTGTTTACTTACAAGCTTGAATTTATCAATGTGTATCGCAGAAGAAAAGGTTTCTATTTCTTGTTCCTACTCATTTATGAATGATTTCTTTATATAATTATTAAACCTCATTGTACTTCAGTTAGTATTGTAAGTAAAGCAGTCTAAGCAATATGCATTTAAGTCTTGCTTATTGCTATACTTGTGCAAATGATGGCTTACTTGACCCAGTCCATTGTTTATAGCAGTGGTCAAGTGAGATGCTTGATACACAGTACTGAGTAAAATGCATAGATGTATACTGCAAACATCAGTCATATAAGCTATCACTGGCATAATTCTACAAATAGGAAAAATGCTAGGCTTAGAGGCATATACACATTTCCATATGACAGTACTCAGTTATATAACACTTTTTTCCCTTACAGATTCAACATTTACCTTACTGCAGGCACAAATTGTGTCCTTGAGAGTTTTTATTGTCTAATGCTATCAGAACACAGCCATTAGGTGGTTATGTAAAGGCTGTGGAGTTCGTTAGGCAACGGTTTTCTGATTTGTATGTGCATGCAATCTTAGACTTTGACCTAGGTAGTGAGTGTGTGTGCTTCCCTCTGCCCTCTGCTTCCCTCTTCCCCTCAGCAGAGCCATGGCATACTGTGCATGCATTTTTCTGCTAGTATCATCTGCAGACATTGGTTCTCCCTCAGACTCTTCAAATGTATCTGCTGCTGAGCTTCTTGAAACTGTGGTCCTGCCCCTTACTGTCCTCACTAAAGCTGTTTCCTGAGAATTAAATTTTGTAACATGCCACAAACTGTGAGCATTTGTGCAGAGGTGCCTGGGTCATACTGCAGGATACCCCTGATGTGTCTAGACACCAACACCTTGATTAGAGCAAACCAAACATATGTTCTATGATATTCCTTGCTTTGACTGTTGCACCTCATTGGACTCTTGCTCTGTAGGGTTGTGTGGGTTTCACATGGGTGTCATGAGCCAGGGCTGCAGTGCATAACCTGCATCCCCCACTAGATTATCTTGTGGCAAGTCATCTCTAGCAAACCTTGAGTATGGCTCACAGGTGTGTGATATGCATGAGTCATGAAAACTGCCTGGGTTATCTACACAGACATTGTAGGTGATGCCTTGGGTATTACAGACAACCTGACAGTTTATAGAATATTATCCTTTTCTGTTATCGTACCTCCTTCCCTGTTCACTGGGTGGTGTTTTTACTTGTATGTGCATATGGTCTATGGCCCCCAACACTTCAGGTATGTGTGCTATTGCATAAAACTCCTGCATGGTTCTTACTGTTTCCTGTGGGATGCTTGGAGAACTAATGTGATTCCTTGCATATTGTAGCATTGCATTTAGAAACGTATGTACTATTCTATAGCCTGAGGTCTGTGACACCCATGATATATCCCCCCATGGGTCTTTGGAAAGTACCATTAGGTAGTATACATAATTGTAGACATACCTTTGTCTCCACTAGGATTCCACAATTTCCTGGTGGTATGAGGTGGGGGTGGCAGAGGTTGCATAGTTTTTCTAGTATTTCCCTGCATGCTCACTTGTCATGCAGTCTATAATAAGTCAGGCGGGGTCTAAATACCTTTTCTTGCCCAAGGTCTGGCAGCAGCAACAGCAGCAGCATCATGATTTAAAGCTTGTTGCACATACAGCATAATGATATCAGCAGCCAGCCCTAACATTTTTTTAAGTGTAATTGTGCCTGTATTCCAAGAGTTTTTGAGTTCATGACAGTAGTGTGCACTGAGTATACATGACTCTTCATAGCTTCCTAAATAGATCTGCCATTCTGGATTAGTTAATTAGCAATGTAATTCAGCTCTTTATGCTGTCATTAGCATATTCTACTATTTCCCTTTTATGTAAGACTTTACATGATATGTAGTGCTGTTTAATGGGTACCAAATAGCTCACTATTGTGTTGACACTGTGGCACACTGCCAACACAAAAGCAGCACTTAGCGTGGATGTTAATGAAAATAGCCACTTTGTACATTTTTACAGTACCAGGTTGTGAAGTCCTTGGAAAGTGGCTGGAGTGAGTCCATATGGACTAGTTTACTATACCTGTCAGCCAACATAAATCAGAAAATATGTCGACACTTCTAACATTCTATTTTTGCATGCTTAAAGTTGGTATCATCTTTGAAACTTTGTTTTCCCCACATTTTATTGCATGTAAAGTTTCCAAGTTTAAACTTGTTAGTGTCTATATTTTGATTCATAATTATCTCATTTCTTTTTCATAGGAAATCTCTGCCATTGTGGTTTCTCTTTGTACAGTGACAGTGATTTGAAGTGTTTGTTTTTCATTTTGATCATTGGTTGTTAGATCAAGGAATTAGTACATATAAGTAAGGCAGCTGTAAGGTGGCTTGCTACAGCCCTGCAAAATCACATTGTTTTTGCTGTTACTAGTTTGTTTTGTCATGTTGAAGCTTCAGTGAGAATCACCTTGAAGAAATGAAAGGGAAGTGACTTTAAGAGGGCCATACCCTAATGCTAATACAATTTTAAAAAATAAAATAAATAATACTAGCTTTAACAGCTTTGTCTTTTACTCTTTTAATAATAGTGTAGGATTACTTAAAAAATGGAATTGCATTTTTAACATTTCTTTAACAAATGTAAATCAAATTAATGACTTCCCTAGTCATTGGGAGTGTTTTGCACCTTATACACCCAAATGTAAATATACAAACTCTGAGCTCACCGACCAATCCTAGGTCATTTTTTTCACTCTCCTTCAAAGCAGAGGAAATACACTTTGATAAGGCAGTCATTAAGTTAATATATAACACCTCAGTGGCATTCAATCACAAATATGGTTCTTGCACTTATAATAGGCATTCATATAATAAAGTATGGAAGGCTATTATAAAGTTTTACATAGCAGTCATAATAAAATAATTACAGATTTTTCATGGTCTGTTTTTTGACAAATAATTGTTGCTGACAGAAAAGGAACAAAAGAACATGTGGTTTGGTTTTACTTATTTTGAATGGTAGTGGTTTAAGTGCTAAATAGACACTTTCAGTTCGTAATATTGTTTTTCACAGAGCTAGCACTGTTACCAAGAAATATTAATTATGTTAGATATTTCAGTTCCTTCTTTCATTTACAGATATTCTTCACTAAAGATAGATGTTGTTCCCATTAAAAGTCAAAAATGCACACAAAGACAAACCGTCTTCACTTATTCGCAGACAGTTGTATTACAGTTGTTTTTAATTAATTAATTTATGGCATTTGTTTACCAGGAGAGGTTGACTGGGCACAGGTGCCCTTTTTCAGTGGAGGCCTGGGGAGAAAAGCTGCAAGGTATCATATTTCAAACACGAAAAAAGACCACAAACAACTAAATTAGTGAAAGGAACACTATAAGAGCCGGCAAAAAAATAATAAAGTTAATGATATTTATTTAAGATAAACACTTTTGGCTAGGACGTTGCCTTGCCTTCTTCAGACAAGCAGATAAAACCATCAACAAACTTCCTTTTATTCAATTAAGCCTAATACACAATTTAACATGGGTTATTTGTTACCTTGGCAACATAGTAGCAACAACCCACCAACAATAAACTATTAAAAACGCATGATGTTGCGTTTATTTCTTATTAAAACACAAGAAAGAACAATAAAAGGTGTAAGGTTTGGAGTTTTAAAAATACAGATTAAACATTCTAAAATTTTTTTAAAATGTGCTAAGCCTTTTTAAGTTAAAAGTGTGTTAAATAGGTTCTCAATAAACATGAAAAAACATTGCTTACAGACCCAAACTGTAGTCAAATCAAACTACAAAAAAATATAACTTATACTATTATAAACAAATATATAGTAAAAACAAAACGAATATACCCTTTATTCAAAAATTGACGACACGACAAAGTCATCTTTTCAAAGAAATTAGTCTCAAAACAGACTTAATAGAAAGGCTATCATTAATACCTGGAAAAGTATGGGCTCTAGTTTTAATCTGCCACATCAACTCATCTATTTCCAACATTATTTGCCATGTTCCCCCTCGGGCATCTTCAGACCTATGTTGTAAAACTATGAATTTAAAGGAATGCCCAGTGTTTTCTGAACAGTGCTTGGCCAGAGCATTACTAAAATCCTTTCTACTTATGGCATAACAGTGTTCATATATTCTTTGTCTTATTTTCCGCTCAGTTTTCCCAGTGTAAAATGCGTTACATAAATTACACAATGCAGCATAAGTAACACTTTTTGTCTCACAGTTGTATTTACCATTCAATTTATATGTTTTATGGTTTATAATAACATGATTATTAACCATTATATGTTTACATTGAGAACACGAACCACACTTGGACATCCCATTAATTCTACTGGGATATTGCTTCTTCTTCTCTAGGAGGGACTTAAGATTTTGACCTCATCTGTAAGTGATTTTAGGACTTACTCTGAGAACTTTTGACAATGTTTTGTCATTTTTAATAATGTCCCAATTTTTATTTAAAGCCTCCCTAATAAGCCAGTAGTCCAAAGAAAATGTATACAGGAAACTAGTTTGGTAAACACCACAGTTGTTATTTCGATTAGTGGGTTCATATTCTGGGCTAGAAAAATGGTCAGCCAAAGTCTCAACTAAAACATGTGTTTGACCTTTTAATAAAGGTATAAAGTAACCACCACTTCTCTTATCTGATACCTCAGTTTTAATATTATTAACTAAAATATTCGGGTAGCCTCTTTTTATAAACGTCAAAAGATGGTCGCATTCTCCCTCAAAATCTGAGTCTTCTGATATCATTCGAGCAGCTCTAACCATTTGCCCATTAACCACCACCCTTTTCTGATGGTACGGATGGTTACTGGTAAAATGTAAGAAACTGTTCGAATAAGTCGGTTTCCTGTAAATTGTACTTTTATATCTGCCATTAGTTCTATCATTGGACAGTAGAACATCTAAGTAGTTAACTGAAGTTTCTCCTACATTATAGGTAAATTCCAGGAAATTAGTAGACTGTGTAATGTTGTTAATAAAAGTTGGTATTAAAGATGGTTCTCCTTTCCAAACACAAAACATGTCATCCTGGTACCTAGTGTACCAGGTGACATTCGCTTGGAATAGTGGCTCCTTAAACAACATATTGTTCTCCCAAAAGGCCATAGTGGCATTGGCAAAACTTCTGCCACAGGGAGAACCCATGGCTACGCCAGATTTCTGCAGGTAAAACAGGCCTTCAAACACCATAAAGTTATTGGTCAAAACTATTTCAAGCAAAGTTTCAATTAAATAAATGGTGTCATCCTTGACCTTTTTACAGTGTAAATATTCTCTTACCCATTGTAGGCCTATACTTTGAGGGATAACTGTGTATAAGTCTTTAACATCAATGGTTAAAAACTGCACATTCGCCTGATATTCCAAGTCATTAATGTTAGTCAGAAAACTCTACGAATCTTTGCAGATCTGCGGTTCACTCTCAATTAGCGGTTTCAACACACTATCACACACTATTTAGCACATGCATATGTGATTGAACCGCAACCATCTACTATGGGTCTAAAGGGGGGGGCTCTCATGTCCTTGTGAATTTTTGGGGTACCAAACAAGGCTGGTGTTTTAGGCGCTATCATAGATAAATATTGGTAAAGGTCTATATCTATAAGACTTTCCAAAAACAAATCTTCCAAAGTAGACAATCTTCTTATGCGCTACATTAACTTCATTCAGAGTTACCTGGATGTAGGTAGGGGTGTTAAGATGTTCCATCATACTATCAACATATGTACTATGGTCCATAAACACTAAACCTCCCCCCTTATCTGGCTTCATGACTGTGATGTTACAGTCATTTAACAGAATAAGAAAGTTGTGTTCAGTTGTAGACATGTTAGATTTAACAGTGTTAGTCGTATGAATTTTCTTGTCTTTAATAGCCCAAAGATCAATTTCACACATTTTTTCAAATATGTTCAACCTTGGGTGTAATGGTGGGTTAAACAAGCTTGAAACTTTTAAAGAATTAACAAAGCTAGACATAGAACCCATTAGTAAGTTTAAAATTAAGCTTCCGAACAAAAAGTTTCAAGTCAATAATGATTTTAACTATGTCCATATTCTTTCCAGGAACAAAGGTTAGGCCTTTAGATAAAAAGTCAACCATCTCCTGTTGAACTTCTAAGGAGGTGTAATTATAAATGTTAAAATCACCTTCCCCACTTATATGCAAACGGGGCATCTCACCAATGTCATTAATAAGGGCTATCTCCTCTGTGCTCTTCTCCTGTTCCTTGTTTGGGGTTGATTCTGGTTTATTTGCCGATTGGTCTGTCGAATGTTGGTGGCAGACCGAAAACCCTGTTGGGTCTGTCCTTCTGCCCTATCTGTATTGTACGAATGCCCACTTTCTCTGTTATTATTGTGAATATTATTTCCTCCATTGTTATTGCTGTTATTAATAAGCCTCTCACTTCTTCTTAATGGTTGAACTTGGCCATCAATGTTTTCTGAATTATTATTATGCAATAAGTTTGTTTGGTCATTTACATCGTGGTTATTGTCAAAATTTTCAGTGGAACTTATCATTGTGTTAGGTGGAGGCTTAGGGTATGCTCTGTTATTAGCATAATCATTGATGTCCCTCGCTATTTTCTTCTTTTTTGTAACAAGCAATTTATTCATAGCTGCCTCTATGTTTGTATAAATCCTACAGTATTCATATTTATATCTTAAAAAATCATGTGTTTTAATAACATGCTCTAACACCTCTAATTCAGCTTTAAGAATATCAATGCCTTTACTGTAAAAATTAATGAGGGCTTGTAAAAATTCATACCCTTGTCGATCGAAAAGTTCAACAAGTTCACGATGGAATGCTGAATTTTCGACTAACCCTGCTGGATATCGCCATTGGCGCAGTCCTTTAGGTATTATTTTCTTCTGAATACACCCATGTAAATATGAAACTTTGAGCTGCAGTTTCCTGCACTTATACAACTTGACATCAAAGTCGCTAATATTTTGAAGCAAAACATTCTCTGCTTGTTCATTAGAGTCGTTTACAGGACCATTCTGACTATTTAAACTGCTAAAAAAGTTGTTATTGCCCAGAAAGGTCACCATAGAAGGAATAGTCTCCTCGTGCCTTTGTGGACCATTATTGGAAGAACTCGATGGAGCTAGATGGCCGTTTTCTCCCCGCTGGTTGTCACCATTGGTGGCTGAATTGTTGGTTACTATATTAGCATCCCTGCCATCAGCCATATTCCTTGTATTCAAGTCTCTACACCTTACTCCATTCGGTGTAGTACTACTTTCCTCAGTAGGTCTTCTTAGTGCAATGTTTATTTCAGACATTGTACTAATCCCAGAAGCTTCAATCTTCTGGGATAAAGAATCCACTCGCCCTAAGAGAACCTGCACTAGGGTGGTAAGATTACCAATAGCGTTGTCATGTACTGCTTGGTTATTCTCTTCTTGTGTAAACAAACTTTGAGATGCTGCTCCGGTTCCATTCGCCATTCTAAACAAGTCCCAAACACGAAAAAAGGCCACAAACAACTAAATTAGCGAAAGGAACGCTATAAGAGCCGGCAAAAAAATAAAGTTAGTGATATTTATTTAAGATAAACACTTTCGGCTAGGACGTTACCTTGCCTTCTTCAGACAAACAGATAAAACCATCAATAAACTTCCTTTTATTCAATTAAGCCTAATACACCATTTAACGTGGGTTATTTGTTACCTTGGCAACATAGTAGCAACAACCTGCCAACAATAAACTATTAAAAACGCATGATGTTGCGTTTATTTCTTATTAAAACACAATAAAGAACAATAAAAGGTGTAAGGTTTGGAGTTTTAAAAATACAGATTAAACATCCTAAAAATTTAAAAATGCGCTATGCCTTTTTAAGTTAAAAGTGTGTTAAATAGGTTCTCAATAAACATGAAAAACATTGCTTACAGACCCAAACTGTAGTCAAATCAAACTACAAAAAAATATAACTTATACTATTATAAACAAATATATAGTAAAACAAAACGAACATACCCTTTATTCAAAAATTGACAACAAAGTCATATTTTCAAAGAAAGCAGTCTCAAAACAGACTTAATAGAAAGGCTATCATTAATACCTGGAAAAGTATGGGCTCTAGTTTTAATCTGCCACATCAACTCATCTATTTCCAACATTATTATAAGGTATCATATTTATTTAGAATAACACATTTTATAATGCAGTTTCAGTGATTAAATACCATAATAGTCAGTATAATAATATTTGTGTTGATATTCAAAAACTTTAAATTTATAAACTTTGTATTCAGACTTTACAGATAGAAGAGTGGTGTATAACATAAGTAGGAGTAAGTTAAGAAATGCAATACAGTGAAGTATTGGAGGAGATATGCAAGTTTGAGTGTTAACAGAGAAGTAGTGATGGAATAGTAATTTAGTTGTGCTAATTAGAAATAGGTATAATAGTTTAAGAAGTACAATACAATGAGATATTAGATGGAGATTAGCAAGATAAGTGATTTAGTACTTTAAAGGGAGGTATAAGAAAAATAATGAAGGGTGTTAGAGAGTTACATCCTCAATGAGGAGTAGGGATAAAGCCAGAAGGCAGAGGAAAAGTCTTTTAATAATGGTTTGAAAAGATGAAGGTATGTGATAGACCTAACTGATATAGGAAATTTATTCCAAATTCTAACTGCATTATTTAAATTGAGACTGACTCCAGCAGCACTTTGTGGCATGTAGATGGTAATCAGTTCTTTATTACTTGATTGCAGGGGACAATTTATAAGATAGTATTGGAGTAGGGATCTAATTGCTGGGCAGGCAGATGGGGTATGGATTATTTTATGGGTTAAGGTGAGCTGAATATAAAATAGATGGTGAGGAGGCTCAAGTCATTTAGATGTTTTGTTAGATGTTTTTAGTGCTAAACAGTGGCGGCTGTTATTCCTTATGTTACATGAAATGTTAATACAACAGACTCCCAGGTTTGTTTTTTAGTTCTAGATACCATCCTTTGTTTCCTTATGCAAACTGAGCATTATTAGAATCATTTACTAACAATGGACACCAGACTTCTACAGTTGTTTAACCTATGGACTCCCATATCTGTAGTTTGATTCATTGCAGCAGCTTGGTGCAGTTTGTGTAATCTGATTCCAAATGTTCTTTAGCTGGGGAGTATTTTTAATTGGGATTGTTTTGCCACTCCCAGTAGATGAAGTATATATTTTACCCAGTCATTGAAGTCAAAAGGTTCCTTTACTCTACATACATGAAACATCTACAGTCATATGAAGCATTCTTTGAGTTTGCTTTGAGAATTGAAAACATTTGCCTGTTTCTGATTTCTGTTGGAAGAAGATTCCAGCAATCCTAGGGAGGTGTAGAGCAAACATATGTTCCTCACAATGAAGCCAGAGGAGAGGCATAACGTATAAGCCTCCAATTTCTCTTAATATCTTTCATTACTAATGTACTAACTCATGGGGGCACAGTAATTTATATTAATTAACTTAAAAGTTAAGGCTGTTAACATTGTGATGGATCTCCCCAGAAGGGTAATCTTGTAGGCTTGTGTAGCAGTAGTCAAATTCCATTGCATCTACTAGAAATATAAATGGTTAATTTGTTAATTATACTCTGAATTATGTTTGTAGTTTGGGATGAGCTGAGAGAAATTATTAGTAAAACATATTTTAGTTGTGGAATTGGGGAATTAACAACTAAGACTTTTCTGGCTTCACCATATTTATAGAGCAAATGTAGGTAGCATTATTAGTTAGTGAGTTGGTTTGGAAATCTTTCCATAATGGATTCAATGTGGTATTTTGTGATGAAGGACTGAGCAAGTCAAATTTATTTATTTTTTCTCTCTGTATTCAGATGTGTCACAATGCCTGAAGTATAACACATGCCTAGTGGTTGGGTACCTTTCACCCTTACATAAATATCCCTGCAACAACAGTAAGCTTCGTAGTCCATGCTCAACTCCAGTTCAGAATCCATCCTGCTGCCTAAAATAACAGTTGCTGTGTAATTGGCTGCCACCAATTCTAAATGCAAATATTTGTGCAGACAAGACAGTTGAGTATTAATGGATTGGCTTAATGATTTAAGTATTTACCTCACAGACTCAAGATAGGGGTTTGATTCTCACCTAGTGAAGTATGGCTAGGCTTAAAAAAGATCCACGAGGTAATTAGTCTAGTACTACTTTGTAGTTTGTGCTGTACTCTAAAATATTTTGACAAGAGACACCCAACTTAGAATATGCATGTCCTGCATTACCTTTTGTTATAAAAGGGTCACTCCAACTACTATCATGATTACT
Organism: Protopterus annectens; assembly: GCF_019279795.1. Lineage (NCBI taxonomy): Eukaryota > Metazoa > Chordata > Ceratodontiformes > Protopteridae > Protopterus > Protopterus annectens. Next base: position 533,168,078 of record NC_056733.1, read on the forward strand.
GTGGATATCATCTCTTAAGGCAAAACTGTTAAATGTATATCTCTGTATCTCCCTCTCTCTCTCTCTATATATATATACATACATATAGATAGATAAATAGATAGACAGATAGATAGATAGATAGATAGATATAGATATATGTAGACACATATATTGGTAAATATTTAATTGAAATCCAGTAGATATGCAGCAGTAAATATGTTGCCTGAGGTGCTGCCTTGTTGAGAGAGAATTATAAGCAAAGACACTAAACCTAACCCACCTCAACCATAAATGCATCACTGTAATTTATAACCACCCTTTTGCAAGTCAGCCCTAATCAATTACTATCTTAAAGTCAGTCTTTGCAAGTCAATTTATATTACCATAGGGGAATTCAACCAGCCTTCTAAAATATAGGATCATAGGATATACAAGACAAGTTTAACCAGAGGCCATGGGCATCTTCCCAACAGCCACCCTCAGGCTCTACCATCTTTTCCAAGGAGGATAGCACCTGTAAATCCAGGGGTGAATTTAAGGTAATTCATCCAACTGTGCAAACTGAGTTTGAATAGCACTACTTGGGATGCAGGGGCAGTCTGTTCCAGGGTAAAGGATGTGCTGGGCAATGAACCTATCTCTCCATCTAGTTTTATTCATTTACTGAGGAAGGTTGAGATCACAGGATGCTATGTTTTTTCAAGAACTGAAGATTATTAAAAAGTTTTTTTATTTCCAGAGGCTATGGCTCAGGGTGGTTACAAATTATAGCCAATGAAGTAATAGCACTCAGAAAAGACAAAGCTTGCCCTATTTTGTTTTTCATTCATCCAATTTTGGGACAACTGACAATGGAAGAGTCAATTGCCCTGTCAAAGAATTTTTTTCTGCTTTTGTTTTGCCTATTACAAATGAAATGTGGTGCATAAAAAAGATAATAGTGGATAATTGGAAAATTTTGTTAGGAAATCAGGAATTGACAAATATTATAGGTGAAGGACCTAAATTTGTTTTCAAAAAAACAAAAAAATATTAAAAACATGTTAGAATGGACAAATAAAGTAGGAAATGAAAATAAAGGTCCAAGAATTTTAGCTAAGGGTACCTATGCATGTAATGCCTGCAGACAGTGCAGGTTTATAAGCAATTCCTCTTCAATATATGTTTCACATCTAAACAAAACATATTGGTCCAATAGTTATTATACATGTAGTACCCAGAAGGTGGTTTACATTGCTCAGTGTTCAACGTGTTCTAGTTTCTATATAGGCATGACTACAAGATGCCTTAGAAAAAGGATTAGTGAACAACTTTTAGCCATAAAGAAAAAAGATTTAGTTAATGCTTTGGCTAAACACTCTTTGCTTTGTAAAGATTTCAAGAAATTTATTTTTTCTGTAATGGATTGTGTTCCATCATTTATTGGTGATGTTAAAGTCATTTTAGAATGTAAAGAATCCCTTTGGCAACTGCATTTAGGAGCAGAATTTGCTCCTGGTTTAAATGAAACAATCAATTTAAAGTGTTTTTTTTACAAATGAAACAGTATTAAATTTAATAAGTATATACATATATTTATTTTTACAATAATTTCTTATATCAAGTTTCTTGTTTCAGATATAATTATATCTTATTGTAGTGTTTTTTAAGAGAATCAATTAACTCATCTATTTTATGAGATCATTTACCATGTGATTAATTAACTTGTATATAAAAAAGGATGTGAGTGGAGTGTTATCATTTCTGAAGAAGTTTACAAGGAAATAAAAGTGAATGAAAGCGCTAATTTTTGGTGTCCGTATTTTCAAGCCGTTGGATTTACCCTTACAGTTTCTGTATCTCTCCATCTAGTTTTATTCATTTACTGAGGAAGGTTGAGATCTTTTGTTCTGGTACTGGCTGCATAAAATCATCTGTCGAGGATAATGAGGTAGAAAATAATTTGATCCCCAAGGGCATAGTATGCTAGGCACATGTCTCCTTTCAACAGCCTGTGTAACACTGAATACAAGGTCAATGACTTCAGTCTCTCCTTATAGTTAAAGTCTTTGAGACTAGCTGTACTTTTTGTTTACATTTTGTGTGTGTGTGTGTGTGTGTGTGTGTGTGTGTGTGTGTGTGTGTGTGTGTGTGTGTGTGTTGAGTTTTTAACATGAAATGTAAAATGTATAAGGATTTCCTGACTAAAGTCACCATGTAATGGGCAAAGGAGATGCATCTGTCAATCTGAATTCTCAGATCTTTCTCCCTGAAAAGCTTTTGGTTTGGTTGCAGTGCATCCACAGCTATCTGGACACTCAGTGACAACCTTCTTCTTAGAAGAACAAAGGCCTAATTACTGGAGCCATTTTAGTGACCTTACCAGAGTCTTTGATATTGTTGGTCACTCCGTTCTCCTACACCATTTCACTGAAATAGGCACTAGCAATGATGCATTGCCCTGGATAAAAAACTACCTTTCTAACCACCACTTCTCAGTGAATGCCAGTTCATCAACCTCTTCATCAGCCCTTTTATCTACAGTAAGAAACTCTCTTTTGACTTATCCCAACTTACTCTCCTGCTTTATGCTGATGACATGGTCCTGTTCTACTCCAACCACTATGTCTCTTCTCCTGAACTTGAACTTCAGGATGATTTTCACACCCTTTTCAATAGGTCAGTTCTAAACAATGACAGATTATTTCCTCTAAAACAAAAACAATGCCTTTTGGTACTAGGTGAAAAGCTTACTTCTAGCTCCAGACTTTCACAAATCCTCAGTCATCAGAATAACACTATTGAAAATGTTACTTCTTTCAAATTCCTAGGGGTTTGTTAGAGCCACTTCCTAAATTCTGATTTCCACTTGGACTGCACACATACTAATCAACTCTCCTATTTTGAGATGACAAGTTCTCCCCTTTTCTTTCCAGACCCTGGAGGAATGCCATAAGCAAATGCATCTTACTGGCTCAGCTAGAAGATGGCTTCCCTCTAATTGCTTCACTCTCTAAAAGATATACCTCCACTATTCAATCTATCTCAAAAAGCTTATGCAGATTCATGATGCTTTCCCCTGGAAATAAACACCACTGCAAAACCAATGTTCTGAAACTGACTGGATAAGTCTACTATATACTCACATATCCAAACACAGATCAGCTATGTGGACATCTCTGCAGATATTGTGATGATTAACTCTAATAGCCAGAATTTTATCTTAAAGCTTCACCTGTTAAAGAAGTATATAGTTTCCTTGAAAAGAGATGACAATTTCCAATACAGCCTTTCTGAAATGGCCATCTGTATCAGATAATCTCCTAGTCTCTCTCTCTCTATATATATATATTTATATTTTTTCTGTTCACGTTCTTCTTCATTCTTTCCAGCTAACCAAGTGCTCTCATCCACTGCCAGGCTACCAGCCTCTCCTACTGCCCCTAGACTATCTCTCTACTAATGTTGGAACTAGCATGGAAACTAAGAGCATTATGGGTGGTTGTGCCATTGATTGTTTCCACTGGGAGATTTTTTTCACATATGGCCTACCCTTGGATATCTCTCCTTCATACCTCTCAACCTCTTAGAGCAAGAAATCTGGACAGAGTCATAAATAAAAGTGTGGCAAAGGCCCAAAAATAGGGACAATTTTAAGTGCTGCGCTTACAAACTTGGAAAGTTGATAGAATAACAGGTTTTGCATTAGCATGAATTTTCTGAAGGGTATGAAGTCTGAAACTCAAATATTTGTCGTTATTTTCTAATTTCAGTCTTTACTGATTTGCTACTAATTTGCCAGAAAACCACAATTTTATGAACACAGACCAAAAATATGAGGTGAAAATCTGTACAGTTGAGAAGTATGCTCTCCTTGCACTCATCAGTTGCATCCGAGAGCAACTCCCTCTATGGATCACACTTTCCCACAGGGATCATGTAGACAAACTCTGTCCTCCCTGGGACAGACACAATTACCCCTCCCTCCCTGCTAGTACCTCAGACACCCAAGCTGCTAATCAAATCTGTGTCACCTGAGCCATAGTTAGAGCTTTAGCCTCTCTACACCATAGAGCTGGCCCATAGTCTATATCTTAACCTTTTTATTATTTATTTTACATTTGTTGATCGGGCTAGTCTAACTGGATATATGTCCATTTTCAGTAGAGGCCTGGGGAGAAAAGCTCCACATAAAAGACACTAGCAAACAGAACATTAAACTTCAGTTACAGATTTCTTTTCAGACAAACTAGGTGTTACATGGTAACTTAGCATTCATGATAGATAAAAATAAAACAAATAATATAATCCCCCCCTTGTATAATTTTTTTTCTTTTTTTTTTTAACCAAACACTGCAAGAAGAAAAAAGTATTCAGAAGGATACGGGGGATTCCAAATCAAAGTTATAAGTAAGGCACAGGAGAACAGACTAGTTAAAAACAAGATTGGGAGAATTAGTTGAAGGGCAGTAACTCAACAATAAGTCAGATAGATGTCACTACAGTCTTTCCTGGGTACAATAAGTCCAACTTAGAAGGTAGGGGTCTTAAAGTGGCTATAAAGTGAGTAGTAAATGGTGCTATAGCCTAGGATAACAGGAAGAGAAAAATCTTAGTCAGGGTTAGTACAGGGACATAGCCATTGGGTTGTAAGGTATAATTTGAGTTTATTTTTGAAAAGTGTAGTTGAAGAAAGAGATGTGAGTTCACCGGGAAGTATGTTCCAGGTTTTTCCCACAGTGTTAGAAAAAAGGGAATCTCCTGCTTTATTGTTACGTTTTTGTCTAGATACCAATAGTTTATTTGCTGAGCACAGGTTTGTAAGATTTTTATATGGGCTGATTATATTTGTGAGAACTGGTGTGTTACCTGGATGATAAAAGGTTTTATGGGTAATAATCAGTTGGTGAAATAAAATTTGATTATGCAATTCCAGCCAACCCAGTTGATTCAGATTTTGGTAGTGGTGGGTTCTGTAATGGGAGCCGGTAGCAAAGTTGGCAATATTATTGTAGGAGATTGCCAGCTTGTTGAGGTTGCTTTTAGACAGAGTTGTATATATAGGAGAGGCATAAAAGAGAGTTGAGATAAGGTGGGTGTGAGCAATAGTAGTTCTAGCATTGGGAGTAAGGAAGGGTTTAATTTTATAGAGGGAGCCTAGTTTTTGGTTAACTGATTTTATTGTGGTGTTGATATGAGTATCATAATTAAGGCTGTGATCAATAGTTACTCCTAAGAGTTTAGTAGTAGTGTCAGGAGATATAACTGTGCCATTTTTAGATTTGATAGTGAAGTCAAAAGGAGCAGACTTTTGTGTAGGAGTAAACAGCAGTAGTTTAGTCTTTTTAGGGTTAAGGAGGAGACAACACTGTAAAAAACATTCTTCTACTAGCTTGAAGACATTTTGGGTGAGGGACTGCAGTTCAGAAAGCCATGTAGCTGAGGATATTAATGTGGAGTCATTTGCATATTGTATGGATATAGCTTGGGGGATACTAATAGACAGATCATTTATAAAAATGGAGAATAGAAGAGGGCCCAAAATAGAACCTTGGGGCACACCAAGGGAGACAGGAAGGTGGGAGGATAGTGTTATCCCAAAGCACTACCTGTTGCCTGTTATCTAAGTAAGACTTGAACCACTGTAGTGCTTAAGTATCAAGTGAGAGGGACTTAAGAATATTCAACAGTAGCTGATGGTTTACCATGCTGAATGCTTTTGAAAGATCAATAAAGATAGCAGAGGACAGGGTGTTATTGTTACGTTTTTTGTTAATGTGGTCAGAAAATGATAGAAGGGCAGTAGTGGTACTATGGAAAGGTCAAACGCCATGCTGAGAGATGGCTAATAGGCTATTTTGGAGAAGGTGGTCTAATAGTTGACGGTGGATGCATTTTTCCATGATTTCAGCTATGGGAGAGAGTAGGGAAATTGGATGAAAGTTAGAAAGTTCTGTTGAATTGCCACCTTTGTGTAGGGGTGTTATATGTGAAACTTTTCCGATGGATGGGATGGTACCTTCTGTTATGGTTCTGTTTATTAGGATAGAGATAGGGTAAGCAATAACTTAAGCTGCTATCTGAAGATATTTAGCAGGTAAGAAGTCAGCAGAGGGGGTAGAGGGTTTGAGTTTGTGAAGGCGGGTACAGATGAGGGATGTAGGCACAGGTTGGAGATGGAAAGTAGGTGGTGAGTTATTTGAGGAGGAGGGCAGATTAGAGGATACAGGAGGTAGTGAGTTAGCAAGTGACTTGATAGCTTCCATAAAGTAGATATTAAAGGACTCAGCAATTTGTTTGGGAGTCTCTTGGGTAATTCCAGATGGGGTTGGTGTCTTAGAGTTGCCTGGATGAAGGAGTCTATTGATACCTGACCAGAATTTCTGTGGACTTTGTTTATTGGTTTGTTGAAGTTGAAAGTAGAAGTTTGTTTGTCCAATAGTAATGATGCTTTAGTAGAATTTCTAAGCTGTTTAAATTTTAAATGATCAGATGGGTCTTTAGAAGTATGCCATTTGGCCCAAAATTTGTTTCTAATTAGAATTTTTTGCTTAGTTTCTTTTGTAAGCCATGGAGCAGTTTTAGTATTGTTCCTAAAAGTACAACAAGGGGCATGGTAGTCCAAGATTTCTAGGAACTTAGAATTGAAGTATGCCACTGCTTCCTCTAGTTGGAGGTGTTTTAAGGGTGACCAGTTGCATAGACTCAGTTCATTTTGGAAGTGTTCGGTGTTAAAATGTTTATTGGAGCGAGTAGTTCTAAAAGATGAAGGGCTGGTAATATTACTCTTTTGTCGAATTATAATAGTTAGTGAGTGATCACTAATGTCATCTGGCAGGATGCCTGCCATATATGTTGGGGACTGAGTATTTATTAGAATCCATTCTAGGGTGGTTTCTTTGTTGGTAGGTTTATGGATTCGAGTGGGTGAGCTGATAGCTTGGGAGAAGCCATGTAGGTTTATGTGGTTAGTTGGGTTATTGGAATTACAGGTATTCCAGTCTATATTAAAGTCACCTAGCAGAATGATTTCTTGTGGATAGTCAGTGGAAATCCAGCTAAGGATATTTTCTAGGGAGGTGATGTTATTACCTGGAGGAAAATATGAGCATATAATGTTGATGGACTTGCAAGTATTTAGTTGTAGCTTAGTGATAAGAATTTCAGTATTGGTATCTGATGGTGGGTGAGTATCAAGTAATGTAAATTGGAGCCCTGCTTTGTACAGTAAGGCTACACCCCCGCCATTTATGTTAAGGTGATCTATTCTTTAAATACTATATCCTGGAAGAATTATATCATAGTCTTGGGTTGCTGGTTTTAGCCATGTTTCGGTTAGGCATAGAATGTCAAAGTTATGTACATCCAGTATGGCATGAAGGTGAGTCACTTTATTATTAACACTTCGTATATTTAAGTGAGCTATGAAGATGGAGTTAAGAGGCCTTGTAGGGGTGTGAAAGGAAGAGGGAGAGGGTCTAACTAGGTTAGCAGGACTATTATTGGTAGGGCAAAGATTTGAATGAATGTCACCATCCAGTAGGAGGTGTAGTGTAGTCTATATGTGTGAATTAGAGAAAGATACAATATGTTATGTATTCTCTTGACATTGTAGTGTTTATAGGTAATATGGATGACTCTATGATACTTTGGGAGGAGATAGTAGGTTATAGATGTAATGTTGATATGTTTAAGGGTGGCTGATAAAGCTGGTAAGGATGTTTGTTTAGTGGGCTGGTGGAAATTAGAGTAGCTAAGATGTTCATAGACAGGATATAGGGAAGGAAAAGGAAATTAATAATTGAGATCAGGAGTAGGGGTTTGAGGTAATTTGATATGGATGAAATAGGCATTGTGCTGAAGAAGTTGAAGGTGGAGAGTGAATAAGTGAAGTATGAAATGAAGTGGGAGGAGTGATGGATGATGGAATACTGTTAATGGGTTGTGGGATGGGATTGGATAATGGGGAAGTGGGAGTGGCTAGAGAGGTATATGGCTAGATGCACTGGAGGTGGTAGGGAATTGGAGGTAGGATAGGGGAGCGGAGTGAGGCCACAGGGCGAATGGAGCGGGTAGAGCAAGAAGGAAAGGAAACAGGCAGGTAGTGAGGAAAACAATCAGAGAAAGTGGAAGGTAGGTTCAAAGTGGGGTATGCAAGGAGGTAAAGGACTTAACAGAGATGAAGAGGGTGAGATGAATAAAAGGTAACAGAGAGAGTGTGGATAGGTAAAGGTGGAATAAGATACAGGTAATTACCTGGTTAAAACCTAGTTTCTAAGAAACAGTAGAGCTGCTAGGTAGTGGATGTCCTATGTTGCCCTCTAGTGGTCAATCCCTATAATATAAGGAGGGGAGAAACGAGAGCTGTAGGGGAGAGGAGAGATTAAAAGAACAGGGGGGAGAGTCTGGAGGCTAGGCTACTGATATATATATAGGGGATACAGAGTGGGAGTCTATGGCTGCTGCTTGTCCTGGCAGGGCGTGCACACTAGAACCAATTTTCAGGAAATAGTTACACATTTATAGGAGGTGAGACACAGGTTACACATACTTTACTATCCTATTCTTGCTTCCTTGGGTCAGAACAGCACAGGGGAAATATAGGCTCTTTCCTGCACTGGGATGAGTGGGTAGACACTGTTTTTAATGTCTGGTAATTTCTCTAGATCTTGGGAAACCAGATGGAGACAATCACTGGGAAGTTTACATTGGCCAGATAGTGTCTAGCATAGAGAAAATACGGACAGAGAGGAATGTCAAAGGAAATAAAATGCAGAGGCACACATATAGAAACTTCCAACAGTTTAACATGCACTGCTATAATTAATGCAGGCTAACATTTATATAAAAATTGCAGTACAAATATCTAACAGACATAAGAATAAGACAAACGAGTCTAAATCAGTTCCCAGACCCATATTATAATCAATGGTAAATAACTGTAGACAGTAACCCTCAGTTATGAGACTATAACATTTGTGAACAAACAGACTAATTCCCTTTTTTCAGCAAAACACGAACTTAAAAAACATTGAAACAGTGCTAATCTAAGAACAAAGTAAACGCTAATGTGAGTAAATGCTTGGCAGACCTACAGCTTGATGCCACAAGTTCAAAGTATCCTGAGGGTTTTAGAAGCAAGGAAGTATATCTCCTAGCTGATCATCTGCAAGTACAAAGTGGTAAGGATTGTGTGCCTTCGCAGTGCCCAGCAAGCTTTACACTTGATAATTTAAAGGGCACAAGAAGGGTTACAAGACTAAGCCTAGGAAGTCTAGTATGCATAAATAAGAACTCATAGGTTAAGGAATTCTGTTCGCTACCTAATAAATGTATGTAATTAACAATCTTTAAACTTACACAAAGCTATCTACAGATGTGTAAGTAAGAGCACACTAAACCTCTATTCTGGGAAAATAAAAAGCCCGAGGGTCTAGTAGCAAATTCTTTACCTGTTCCACGTTAATGTAACAGTAAAAAGTGCGCGAACGGTTTAAACCTCTGTTCTGGGAGGATACAAAGCCTGAGGGTCTAGTAACAAGTTCTTTACCCATTCCACGCTAATGCAACAGTAAAAAAGCATGCAAACAGTTTAAGCCTCTATTTTGGGAGAATACTAAGCTCGAGGGTCTAGTAGCAAGATCTGTACCTGTTCCGCACTAATACAACAGTAAAAAAAACACAAAAAGGTTTAAACAGACGCTACCAAGTGCATGTAAGAGACTCCGGTAAAAGTGACTATAGTTAGATATACTACAAGGTGCCCATATATCCCTTAAAACCCTCAGAATACACACTATAGTTGAATTACCTTACAAACACTTACTCAGAATCCATACCACAGTTGAATTACCTTTGGCTATCTAAGACTATGTGCAGAACCTCTCTATAACATGTACAGCAGAGACAAACTGGCAGATATCAAACTGTATTGTGTGAGCAATACAATGGACTCATTTAGGATTCTATTCAATGTTATAGCAGAAAAACAAGTATTGAACCTTTGCTCACTAATCAACTTATTATAGGTTCATAGGTTCATAGGTAGGTACTAGGCTATCTGCCCAAGGGCATTTATAAGCCTAGCCAGATTATGTCGGCTTTTGCTGCCCCATTGATTAGTTAACTGATCCTCTGTCAAGCAGAGCCAATGAAGTGATCCCAGGGGTGTATTTTCTGTTACCCATCCACTCATCAAGGTTTCTATTGAAGAGTGTGAGTGAGATGCTCTGCCTGATGTAATTTGGAATTTTGTTCCAAAGCATGGGGAGTCTCTGTGAAAGGAATCTATTCCTCCAGCATGTTCTATTTATTGTTGTGGTGAGGTTTAGCTCACTAGAGCATGTGGCTCGCAGTGACTTGGATTTCTTTAGGTGGAGCATATCTATCAATTTTGAGTTGGACATGGCTTTGTAAGTCAGGCAGATATCACCTCTGAGTAAGCGATATGCCACTGAGTACAGCAGGAGTTTTTTCAGTCGGGCTGCATAGGACATATGTTTGAGGCCAGTAATCCTCTTGGTGAGGTGCTTTTGTGGTCTTTCCAGCTGTTGGAAGTGTCTTGTGAGGTACTCTATGATGGGTCTAATGAGTGATGAGTACAGGGGCAATATAATTGCTTTATTTCTAGATGCGAACCCTTTAGTAATTAGATGAGCCACATTAATACACCATTCAAACTTGGTTTAATTTCCCTCTACTTAAAGTTACTAGTCCTTCTTGTTTTAATGATATTTTAATGATATTTGGCTCATCTTGAAATTAGCCCCACTAACAAGCTTCTGCACTCTGAATTTCCTGATTATATTAATATGTATAAACATCATATTGACTTGACCAAGACAAGCTCAATGAGTACCAACAAATGTAAACTGCTACTATGAAAAATACTTGCCACAAACAACAAACAAAACTTTTTTGTGTGTGAAGACCTCTGTACTAGCATCTGACAGAAAATTGCACACACACTTTAGACAGCATATACTACATCAATGGTTGCAGAACACTGTAAAAAGGGGTAAAGACAGAAGTTTCCTGAAAGCAGTTTTTATAGAAACTGTTTTATCGTAAGTGGATTTGATGAAATTCTCTTTCAATTGTCGCGCTTCCCACTTATGATCTATTGCATTGGACTAAGTACAGTTTTGTGGAAACAGTATAATATTTTAAGTTCATAACAAAGTGTATACATGTTAACATGGAGAAGGTCCCTCTCACAGATGCCATATTTTGTGGATGTGAAGAGGGCTTTTAAACTGGTGAGCTTAAAGCTAGGGGTGGGACCACTTATGTGGTTCAAGAGCTGTCTTGATTGTACTTTAAGACTGCTTGTGGTGATGCTTGGTCTGATTTAGGTAAGTTTAGGAGAAATGCACCCCAGGATTCAATCCTTACTTGCTTAATATTCTCTGTATTTATTAACTATTCTATTTGTTTCTCCAAACTACAAGACTTCATGTGGATGATCTGATTCTTCTGAAAGGTCATAAGATAGCAATATAGGAATACAAGGAGACATTCATAGATTATGCAGCTGTTGGCCAGTGAAAAACTCATGCTTGGTAATAGCACATTTGCATCCATGTTTTATTGTCACTCTACAAAAACCTGATAATCCATGGTACTGCACAGTAGCTTGGTGAAGCCAAATTCCTAGAGATTTTTGCGTCAGCCCATTTGGTATGGTGGAAAAAAGGCCTTATTATGACTCATGTGATCTGAGTCCTCTGGCACCTGTTGGAGTTGGTGCAGGGAGGAGAGGAAAGACAGGGCTAAGTCAGCTTACCTTTGTTTGGTGGTAGAGGGGATTGTGGCATGTATCCGGGCATACTTCCTTTTTAATTTTTCCAAGTCTTTTGGGTTTCTAATACCATGATGGGAATGGACCCCATTCCTAAGTCAAAGTACAGTTCAAGTTTATGAAATTAGTATTGTTTTAATCTTTGATGTTAGCCAGAAGTACTCTTCACAGCACCCACAATGTGCCCAGTAATGACTCCTTCTGCAGTTCATATGGAGTTACATGTATCGGTAACATATCTAAATAGGATTGTACACTGCCCTCATTTCTCCCTGAAAATTGTGGTATTTTATGACTTTGTGTGTCTCTGTAATAAGACACTGTAGTCACTGTGTGTAGCTATTTCAATGATCAATGCTACTTTTGTCTTCTTTTCATGGACTACTATATCTGTTTTTCTTGCATCTATTTTTTGAACTGTTGACAGTGGGTGATCCCATGTCATATAAACTTCATAATTTTCTATAGTGTTTTGTGGCTCATATTTCAGTGTTTTTTGGCTACTTCAGTTTAATGTTAGCACAATCACCAATGCAACAGTCTTGCCACATTATTATGCCTTTCAGTATACAGTCCTTCTCTCATTAGTATATCACAAACCACAAGATGTGACTGTTTGCAATTCTGTTCTAAAAAACCTATATTTGTCTGTTTTTCCCACACGTTCAATGGATTTTGTAAGCCAAAGTGTACGCATTCCACTATCTTGGACTGCCAGTATTAAACTTTTGTCTTTTGGTTTACATTTACCTCTCCTTAACCATTCAAGTTTTCTATACTCACAACAGTATTTATGTATTTTCCACATTTCTTGCCTTGTCATCTGACCCTTCACCTCATATTCTTTCTTTGTTTGTTGGTACATTCAATTACTGCCTAATTTTTATCTACTTATGGTTTGATTTCCATTCTCACTTGACAACGATATGGTTTTCTTAAAGTAAACAGGGAAGTCATCATAGACTTATTCTCCTCATGTTACAAAATGTTCACTACATTTGGGTCTTGCGAGGCAAAGCACAAATGGAAGGCCCAAGGAACCAAACTGCTGCAGGTAAAATCCAGAAGAACGTTAATCTAGAAACTTTTTGAAATAAAATCTTGTTTAAAATTTTAATTCACAAAAATACAATAACTTCATCAGATAAATATTCCTGAAAGTACACACAAAATTTGTAACTGTTGTGTTCAATCACATGACCGCCAGGCCCCCATGAAATGAAGCATCATCTTAAAGGAGGCACCACAAGGAAATTCACAGTGTGTAGCACTGAGTCAATTCAATTGACAACATTTGCAAACAAGGAAAAGGAAAAAAAAAATAAAAATAAAAATATACATATATGTATATATATATATATATATATATATATATATATATATATATATATATGTGTGTGTGTGTGTGTGTGTGTGTGTGTAGTATAAAATCAGGAAAATGAAAAGTATGCAAAAATATGTAAAATATAAGCCCTGTAATTAGGGCTCATCTTTCCAGTGCTTTTAACTTCAGCAAACATGCTATTGAAACATGTCAGGCCAATTATTGGCATTCAAATGCAGGTGTCAAAATAATTCACATTTTTCCAGTAATAAGTTCCATGGACTTTCATTACTGTTGGAAGGCATTTGTTCCAAAATACAAAATTTGAACATGTGATGTGGGTAACATTTTGTGTGTTTGTAGAGGGCATTAGTCTCTTTTCTCATTCTGAATTCATATAAATGTTCATATATTCTGTCCCTCAGTCTCCTCCCCCTTTTTCTCTTGTAGAAACAGGGGCAGAACATACAGAGTGCACAATATACCACCTTTGTTGTACAACAATTTAATCTGTTTCTTATAGCAACCACCCGGTTGTTCAAAGCAATTTCATGGCACACCAGAATATTGGGGCAGTAGGGGCAACAACCACAGCTTTTCATCCCCATAAATTCAGAATTGTGCTTATGTTGGCATTTGGACCAAGTGTGATCTAATATTGTTTTGAAATTCCTGCCCCTTTTGAACACCACTCATGGACCTGGCCCCACATAATCAAGAATGGTATTCTCTTGCAGGAGAAGACACCAATTCTTTTCCAGAATTGATTTTTACAGAGAGACCTTCAGTAGAATAGGTTGTAATAAAATAATTCCTGAAGGTCTCTGTTTTGTGTTTGTGGTCTCAGGCATGGGTGGCATTGAAGTAGTATCCCCATCATCTAGGACTTCCTGACTTCCATTGTTGGTCACAAAAGGGTCTCCCAGAATTGGCAAAAAATGATGAGACTCACATTTATTGATCATCTCTAGCATCAAGTTGTCTACACATTTTGTAGGACAGCCACATTTTAAAAACATGTTTTTCAGCAATATGCACTCATCCCAAAAAGCAGTATCTTCTATGGTCATTTGGGCTGTCCTCACAAGCTATCTCTTGACCTCTGCCCTTTTCTGTGTTATAGGGTGCAAACTGTCAAAATATAGACAACTGTTCAAATACTTGGGTATCCTATAAATTTTGGAGATGAATCTTCTGTTTGTGTTGTCCTTGGCCAATCATATATGCAGGTAATCTATGTTCACATCATTACTCTCATAGGTGAATGCACGAAACTCTGTTGTTTGATTAATATATGGCAAAAATTGGGGATGTCAGGAGTTTCACCATCTCACAGGATGAAAATATCATCCAAAAAGTAAGTGTAGAATCTACATGATGCAAAAAAGAGGCATTAAAATAGAACTTTTTCTCCCATTGTATCATTGCTACCTGATTTTTATCTACTTCTAGTTTGATTTCCCTTCCCACTTGATGCAGATATGCTTCTAGTAAACTAAGCAGGGAAGTCATGTTAGACTTGTCCTCCTCATGTTTCAAAACTTTCACTAAACTAGGGTGTTGTGAGGTCAGCAGGCACGTATGCAGTCCCACGATTGCAGATCTATACATGTAATCCATTTTCAGGAGGCCCATACCTTCTTCACAACAGGGAATATATAGTCTTGGTATACACCGATTTTTATAAATCATTAAATGGGCATGAAGCATCCTTCTTATTTTCCTGTCCAACCTATCCAACACCTTTTGAGGCTAGTCAGTCACCTCAAAACTGTAACTTAGGACAGGAAGAGCAAATTGGTTTATAGCTTTGACTATGTTCCTAGATGTCAATGCTGACTTTGTTCCTAGATGTCAGCACTGTTTTCAGTATTAATTTTAATCTTCTAAAATATTCCTTACTAAGTTTTGTTCACATTTGTTCATGTTTTATTGTTGATCCTTCATCAATTCCCAAACATTTATATACTCCCTCCTGCTCAAGTTCTTTACATCACATTCCTGTCCCAGGATGGTATTTTCCTGGTGCTACAGTTTTCCTGCTTTAAAGGTTGGTTTTGCACATTTATCAAGGCCAAATGACATTCTTATATCATCTAAAAAAGTTTTGACCACTTGCAGCTTTGCTTTCAGTCCATCAGCTGGTGAACTATACAATTTTAAATCATCTACAAACAGAAAAAGAAAAGTCTTTACACTATGTTCTTTTCTAGAAGCCAAATTGTTGACATGACCTAATCTGTTAAGTGGACAGCTTAATAGGTTATGGAGAAGACAAAAGACCAGCGGTGATAGTGAGGCACTCTGGAATATCCTCTTTTGAATTTTTATCTCTGGAATAATAATTTGTCCTTTATCAGGCTTAACTGCAAAGTGGTTTGCCACTGTTTCATGGTTGCTGTAATATAATCAGTCAGTGCAGGATGTATCTTATACATTTTAAGCACTATTTTATCCATGAATGTGGGATACTGTCAAATGCTTTTTTGTAGTCTATCCATGCCATACTTAGATTCTTCACATTTTTACAGTTCTCCATTATGACTTTATTTAACAACAAATGATCCTTTGTTCCATATGACTTTCTTTTGTTATCCTTTTGTTCTATTGCCATGATTAAGTTTTATTCTAAATGACTGTAAACTATGTTGGCATCGGTTCCAGTGTATAGTTTATACCTTGTCAGAAGGCAGGTTATTGGTCTATAGTTTATAAGATAGCTTGCAGGTTCACCCTTAAGTAGGAACATTGTTTTTCCTGTTGTTAACCATGCTAGTGACTGTTCAGGGTGCCCATATAAATAGTTCCTACTTATGGATAAATCTTCATGTAAAGATGTTAATACTTTTAGCCAGAAGTTAGGTACTGCATCTTGCATTTTCTAGAAATGAGTTGAATTACTATTAGAGAAAGAGCTGTTGAGGATAAGGAAACTTTTAGAGAGCTCATTAATTTTGATAAAGAAGACCCTTGTTAGGGTATAAAAAGTTTAGCTTTTCCTACATTGCTAAGTCTTATTGATGTGTTTAAGATTATTGTTGAGATGTGGGTACACTACAGCTGTTGCGTAATGCTTGCTTCTCAGATATTTCATTTTCTGGGTGACCACTTTCATCTCTCATCCCTCATTGAGTATGTGTCTAGGTTACCTTCTGCAGGATCCCTTCTCCTGTATATCTTCTTATATGTATCATCCCTCTTGAATACCTATATGAATTTTTTCTGTACCTGCTATTCATGTAGTCTATTTCACAGGAGCACATCCCACTCAATGAAAGAATAATTTTGGATATCCAGACAGTAGTTAACCCATACAGTTGGCTACCTGCATCTGTGTCCCCAGCTCATTTTTATGTTATCCTGACAAGACCTTGTATACTAATATGTCTCTCCTGTCAGTTCTTTTCTTTTCTGTGCTGTTAAAGACCCCAGCTCCACTAGTCTCCGGCCATATACTTAACCCACCCTATCTCTTATACCCTTTTTTTAATTTATTCCTTCAAAGTAAAGAACATAACTTCATGCTGGTTATGAGTACTATTCAGTTCAGTTGTCTGCCATTTTCATTGCATGCACTAAGTCATACTCCGTATAACCCCTCTCTCCAATGTCTGCTGTTATATATCAATACCTACCTATGCAAAAAGTCTTGCAGAAAGTGCTTTTCAGCACTGACCTCAGGAAAGCATGAAAGGAATTATTAACTCATCACCACCTTCATCGCCAGCAGCTGCATTGCTGTGTAACAGTGTCTTTCTTCCTAACCATCTGTACATTTCTATCTAGTATGCTTCCTTATTGAAATCTCTGCACTCAAAATGCCAAGTGAGGAAAAGCCATAAAATGGTTAAAGCAACTCTGGAGAAAAGTGAATCTTGAAAGTTGCTCTTCTGCTTAAAATTTCTTTTTGCTAGACTCAATCTAGTGGGTCCCAACATTTCAAATGATTGTCATCTGGCACACATGGCAATGGGTACAACCCATTTCAAAGATCTTCACCTATACGACATATGTTCCCAGCTGTCATTATACACCTTATTTGTAGAATACAATAAAATACCATAAACTAGCATATGAATAAAATATGCACTGTCTCAGGGAGATATATTATGAATAGCCTATTTAGTATGAACACTTTTGGTCCTCATATCTCCTGGCCCCCCGATCAAAAAACAAAAAAACGGAGACCGTGAATAGGGGAGCATTGAATGCCTTGCAGAGTTCTTCTGATTCCATACAAATTCACAGGCATGTCTAATCTGCAAATGTGTTGTAGATCTTACCCTTCTGTTGCCCCTTCTCTCCTGCCCTTCCCTCTTTTCAAATCATCTCACAACCTTTTAAATGATTCATTTGTTTTGATCTTCATTACTCTGCCTTGTAGCCCATTCTATTTGTCCACCAAACTCCTAGTGAAATAATTGGGCCATATATTCTGGCTGAGACTTGAGCTTGCAGTTAGAATTCCGAACCTCTCCTAATGCTCCCTTTCTTCCTGTTCAGATTCTTACAATTACCTGTAAGGATTTTGTAGACCCCCCAGTTATAATTTTTCACTTTGATCATCCAGGAATAACATCTCACACATATCTGTCTTCTCTCTGCATGAATTTTCTAATATCTCTCTTATAATCCTTATGGCCTTCATTTGTACTTCATTTAGCACTCTTGTTTACTTTTCCCTGTATGGTATCCACCAATGGATTCATTATTCTCAGGCTTATCTAATCACCTACATATTAGGATAATTACTTTTGTGTCCCTGGAATTTACAGCCCCTGGAGCTACATGTAAGTGTCTGCTGGACCTGGCTGCTGAATTTTCAATCTTGTTATCCGCTCCTCAGGTCACCGTGCATTCCTGGCCCTCAGCTGCCATCTGCCAGCTCATGCTAATAGTTTCACAGGTTTCTCTTAAAGTCTTTAAATATTCCCCAAGGCTACCACAAGTTTCATTTCATCCATAAAAAAAAGTTCATCCCTATCTATTTTCAAGTACAACTTAGATCTATGGATGGGAAACTGAAAATTTACCACAGGACTGTCCCCTTTACAACTGATGGACATACTCGGTTTCTAAATGCTTTATCCCATGCATAGGTCCTCCCTTACATTATCTATGGTATGATCCCATTTATTCTTATTAGGGATAATATATAATTAGTGACCATGGGATGGGTAAGGCTATTCTATAACCAAATGGGATAGGTTATTCTGAGCACAAAAAGGATGTTGCCTAGGCTTAAACTGGTCTACAAGGGCAGCTAACCTAGTACTTACCTATGAACACATATAGGAATTTTCTCCGATTTTGAATGCTCTGTGTGATGTCATTGTGAAATATATTGAAAATGACAGGTAACAGGATCAAACATTGTACCAATCCACTATCTACTTTCCTATCTTTGACAACATCTTCTTCATTGCTGCCCTCTGTGTCCTGCACCCTGGCCATCTTTCCACCATTTTCACTAGTTTTTTTCTGTCCCATCCCTTCATTTTGCTTATGACCCTTCTATGTGACAGAGAATTAAAAAAAAGTAAATTTATGTAGATTTGTCCACTTGGATGCTGTCTACTTCTGGTAAGATCCATTCACAGAGAGGTTCTGTTTTACATGATCTTTGTGTCCTGGGAACTGTTGCCCAAAACGTATCCAGTCTTCCAACTCACCGTTTTCAATGATTTTTGCCTTCTATTAAGGTTTTACTCACAAGTCATTAGTTAATTAAATGATTTTCTACATCATCCATATAGAATTGCAGTATATTTGCAAGTTGTGGTCCTCAAAAATCTCCTCTCTAAGCAGGTGTATTTTAAACATCTCTGTTACTAGATTGACAATATACCCATCAACAGCTTAAACTTTAGAGGATGCAGCCCTTAGCAAAAATAAAATTTCTTTGGTAGGTACTTGCAAACCAGTTCAGAATTGTGGTTTCATAGCATGTCATTAGAATTTTAATTACATTACAATTTGGTTTCCAGGTGGATGAGCTGGTGCAAAGACCATTTTCAGTCACAACACATATACAAAAGGTATAAACTTAATAAAGAAGCATGCAGCATTGATTAAGACATAACATAATATTATGAAAATAAAGGAAGATTGCTATATGCTATACAGGATGTAATACAATTGTTAAAAGCTGTAGTGAGGTATTTGCTAAGATTAGTACACATTAGAGTATATTTACAGTATTTACAAAATATATAAGGAGACAGAATAAACATGTTGTACAACTGCATACTTTGTTATAATTTGCATTGTTTCAGGATCTTAGTTCATCAAAAACAAAGCAAGGTCAGGATGCCTAATTCACAAAAGCACAGGTTGTCAGCATCCTCAGGTGAATGGAATTTTTATGGGAGTCCAGCTTTGGGCTATCATATTCCTAGAGCAGGAAGAGACCCACCAATGTGCCATGGCCAGTGATGTTGTGTGCCGTGAAACATTGCTGTGTAACAACATCACATTTCATGTACATACACTGAAGTACACATCAAAAAGTTATAACTTAAAATAGCCTACTGCAGTGGAGTGACTGAAAAAATTATTAATTTTACACATCCACATGATATAGTGTGGTGACTGCAAAAACTAATAATTTAATGCAGTCGCATATTGTAGTGCAGTGTCTTACAGACAAATGCTGAGTGACACCCACATGTGGTACTGCTTCAGTGACATGCAGCAACCATCAGTGGATATAACAACAGGAATAGATCCTTTCATTCAAATATATGCAAATGTCCAGTACTCCATAGTCATGGTCAGTGAGCCTAAAATGTTTCTGAATCGCATGTCAATAACAGCGAACTATGGTGGAATGTGACACAGCACATATAACAGCATAGTACTATTGCTACAGGTTAAGCTCTGGTACAACACCTATAACAGCACAATACTACTGCTACAGGTTAGGCTCTGGTACAACACCTATAACAGTACAATACTACTGCTACAGGTTAGGCTCTGGTACAACACCTATAACAGCACAATACTACTGCTACAGGTTAGGCTCTGGTACAACACCTATAACAGCACAATACTACTGCTACAGGTTAGGCTCTGGTACAACACCTATAACAGCACAATACTACTGCTACAGGTTAGGCTCTGGTACAACACCTATAACAGCATAGTACTACTGCTACAGGTTAGGCTCTGGTACAACACATATAACAGCATAGTACTACTGCTACAAGTTAGGCTCTGGTACAACACCTATAACAGCACAGTGCTACTGCTACAGGTTAGGCTCTGGTACAACACCTATAACAGCATAGTACTACTGCTACAGGTTAGGCTCTGGTACAACACCTATAACAGCACAGTACTACTGCTACAGGTTAGGCTCTGGTACAACACATATAACAGCATAGTACTACTGCTACAGGTTAGGCTCTGGTACAACACCTATAACAGTACAATACTACTGCTACAGGTTAGGTTCTGGTACAACACATATAACAGCATAGTACTACTGCTACAGGTTAGGCTCTGGTACAACACCTATAACAGTACAATACTACTGCTACAGGTTAGGCTCTGGTACAACACATATAACAGCATAGTACTACTGCTACAGGTTAGGCTCTGGTACAACACCTATAACAGTACAATACTACTGCTACAGGTTAGGTTCTGGTACAACACCTATAACAGCACAGTACTACTGCTATGGGTTAGGGTCTGGTACAACACCTATAACAGCATAATACTACTGCTACAGGTTAGGCTCTGGTACAACACTATAACAGCACAATACTACTGCTACAGGTTAGGTTCTGGTACAACATCTATTACAGTGCAGTACTACTGCTATAGGTTAGGCTCTGGTACAACACCTATAACAGCATAATACTACTGCTACAGGTTAAGCTCTGGTACAACAACTTTAACAGCACAGTACTACTGCTACAGATTAGGGTCTGGTACAACAACTTTAACAGCATAGTACTACTGCTACAGGTTAGGCTTTGGTACAACACCTATAACAGCACAGTGCTACTGCTACAGGTTAGGCTATGGCAAAACCCCTATAACAGCACAGTACTACTGGTACAGCCGTAAGCATGATGTTACACCCCAGGCTCTGGTACAACATCTACAACAGCACAGTATTACTGGTACAACTGTAAGTATGATGATAACAGGCTAGGCTCTGATACAACACCTATCAAAACACAGTATTACTGGTACAGCAGTAAGCTTCATGTTACAGCCCAGGCTCTGATATAACACCTATAACATCACAGTACTACAGGTACTGGTTAGGCTGTGGTACAGCACCTATAACAGTACAATACTACTGCTACAGGTTAGGCTCTGGTACAACACCTATAACAGCACAGTACTACTGCTATGGGTTAGGCTCTGGTACAACACCTATAACAGCACAGTACTACTGGTACAGCAGTAAACATGATGTTACAGCCCAGGCTCTGATACAACACCTATAACAACACAGTACTACTGGTACAGCAGTAAACATGATGTTACAGCCCAGGCTCTGATACAACACCTATAACAACACAGTACTACTGGTACAGCAGTAAACTTGATGTTACAGCCCAGGCTCTGATACAACACCTATAACAACACAGTACTACTGGTACAGCAGTAAACATGATGTTACAGTCCAGGCTCTGGTACAACATCTATGACAGCACAGTATTACTGGTACAGCAGAAAGCATGGCTAGGCTGTGTTAAACCATCTATAACAACACAGTACTACTGCAACAGCAGTTAGCTTGATGTTACAGGACAGGCTCTAATACAACACCTATAAAACACAATATTATTGGTACAGTAGTAACCATGATGTTATAGCTTTGGGTCTGGTACAACATCTATAACAACACATTATTACTAGTACAGTAGCAAGTATGATTCTACAAACCAAACTATAGTACAACAACTATAGCAATGCAGTACTACTGGTAAAACAGTAAGTGTGATGCTACAGGTTAGGCTTTGGTACAACATCTATAACAACACAGTACTACTGGTACAGCAATGATGCTGCAGGCCAGGCTCTGATACAACATCTATAACAGCATAGTAGTACTGGTACAGCAGTAAGCATGATGCTGTAGGCTACACTCTAATGCACATGCATATAGAGTATCCCAGTGCAGTATTTAGCTTTCTACATGCAGTGTTACTAGGAATATTTAAGCTATGACACAGCATACCACAGTGTAGTGACAGGTCTGAAATGGTGAGAGATTTACAGTCATACGCACTCTTCCATACATGTTGGAGCAGATGCTCCTGCTTCTTATAAATCATACTCTTCCTGAACTGCATACTGGGGTTATTATACAATTGTCCTGTTTGTGATTATGCACTGAGTTTTTGTATCTGGTGGCATGGCCCATTCTAATTCTTCCATTTTAATTTATTACCTCATATGTCTAATAAGAGTTTGTTGTTTAATTCATGACACATTGTATGCACTGGGACCTAATTCTAGCAATAACTTGCCTGACCTAATAGTAACTGCATGCTGGGTTAGGTATAAAGTCTCAGGGAGAACATGATCAGGTACGATGTTAAATGTAAGACAAAACTAGTCCCTTAGTAAGTTCATTTCCTCTTACCAGAAAATCTTTCCCCATATTTCTTAAAAGCTTCTCACTCTGTGGCCATCTGAACCTAGCACCCTGCTCTTTAAAGAGTAAGCAGGGAATTTGAATTTCAAGGCCCCCCTTTAAAATTTGTGTGGCTGAAGCTCAATAAACACACCAGAATGTGGTTTGGGTTCTCCAAGCTAAAGACTCACTCCCATGTAATCTGCCTGCTCTAAGTGCCGAGCAGCTATTTCAGGACAGTTGTGAGCCCTTACACGATTGCAGTGTTTATCTTTAATCTCCTGTCCATTACCTGTTTTACTTCTCTCTGCCTTTAGTAGCCATGTGCCATGGACGTTATCTTTTCAGTGCATTACTGTGCTTGTTACTTTAACTTTTCAACTAAATCTACCTTCATTCCAACACTGCTAGCTTTCCCTCCCCTTCACACAGTTCTTGTGTCTTCTGTTTGCCAGTTAACCTAAAAAAATTATTGCACAGCTTGCCCTCACTTCCTAGGTAAGAGGATCACTGATATCTTTTTTCACCCTGAGCTAGTTAACTTAAATATGGTTGGGACTTTACCAAAGGTGGTTTACAAAAATATATTTGTTTTAAGTCCCTTTTAGAGAGAACAAGTTCCCTGGAGAACATTGGTAACATGAGAAAATATGGCCAATGTGGCCAATGCAAGTATATAATACAGGGGCCCATTTTTTAATTAATAGTTATGGAATGGTAAGACTGAAAGAAAAATATTATTGCTCCAGTCCAGGAGTAATATTTGTTGCACAGTGCCAGCGATGTCTACGTTTTTACATAGGTAAGGATTTATTGGCACCTGTATGATATTAGGAAACATGATGATCATAATGCATTATATAAACATATAAGTACTAATATTAGTCATAGCTTTAAATTTTATATCATTGATCATGTCAGTATGGGTAACAGGGGGGGTCTAGAAGATGATGCCCTAGAACACAAGGAACTCAAATGGCAGCTTAGAACTAATTCTACTTTGTGTAAGGGCTGTATTATGTGACATCTATCGCTAGTGTTTTGCAATTGTAAGCAGCATTTTTATGTGATGTTCTTAATGGTGCTTTACATTTGCTGTTGACATTTATTGTTTTTATATTTTTGTTTTACTTAAGATTATAGCCTTTTTTGAAAGTGCTTGAATAAGGGTGATATAACGTTTTAATTTTACTTTTATTTGTTCAAATGGATGCAATTGAATTTTAATTGATTAAATAAATAGTCATGTTATTTTAAATTGATTGAGTAAACTTTTGACTGTTTGTCTGGTGACTAGGACGAAAGTGCTTAACGTATGTAATAAACAATACAGTTCTTGATGGCTACTGGGTCTGTTTGCTTTGTCATTTAATTTTTATGAGCCAGTGACTGGTAGTCCCTATCATTTTCTACTGAGGAGTTACCCCCTTCAGCCTGGTCAGGCTCCTGGCAGTATTCATTTTTCATTCTTCTTTTCAAGTTATTAATTGACTTCACATTAACCCTTTTTTCATTTTATTTCATCACTGCACATAATCCAATATCCATCTTGCCCCATCACTGCCACATACCTGTTTGTTTTTGAAGGTCTCCAGTCACAATGGAGAGATCATTTCTCTATTCCACCATGCTTGGTGAAGCTGCAATTCAACATCCACCCTACCCCATTCCCACCCCTCATATCCTTAAATATAGATTCTTACTCAATTCCCTCCCCCCACTCAGCAAACAATCACAGATATAGACCACACCCACACAAGTTAGTAACATATTTCTCTCATCTACTTCCATCTTACTTTCTTCTCATCTG
The DNA here is from genome assembly GCF_019279795.1 of Protopterus annectens. Classification (NCBI taxonomy): domain Eukaryota; kingdom Metazoa; phylum Chordata; order Ceratodontiformes; family Protopteridae; genus Protopterus; species Protopterus annectens. Next base: position 533,192,574 of record NC_056733.1, read on the forward strand.
GCTTCACTTCAGTGCTGCCCTTCTCACATAAGCATTTTGCTGTTCCATTCCTCTCACACAAATAACTCCAATAAACCAAACCCAAGTTTGCGTCCTTAACAATATCCAAAATCCTTTTGGAACTAATTTTACTCATGTTAAAATTACTGTAATCTCTTAACTTAGTCATTTTATAGCTAAATATTCTGCTAAATCAAACCCCCTTCCTAAATTGTCATTATATCTCTTAACATTAGAGCAATCCCCTTAAAAATAATTTTTCAAATTATTTTATTAATAATCCTCTTCATTCTCCTTATAATTTTAAAATAGGTAATCAAGCATAATACTCTCATACTTTGTATACATCATTGTTGTTGTTCCACTACATTTTTTCTGTTACCCCACTGCTTCTTTTCTAAGACCAATCTTTCTTCTGTCTCATAGAGAATTGATAATTATCACTTATAATTCCTTCCTTATTTCTCATTCTCACTTTAAGTATTGTAGACAATTAAGTTGAAGAACACTCCCTTACCCACCTTCATCTTTGCAACTCATTCTAGTTATACTTTCTTATCCTTTGCTCACTCTTTCCTGTATCTTTCTCATCTAAATCTAATACCTGCTACACTCCCCTTACCTCCTCCTTACTACTTTTCTCACTATAACAGCTCCTCATTTGTCTACTTACTGTAGGCAATAGCATACCTTGAACTACAAAATGCTTTATCCCATGTACCCACTGAAAAGTATGTCATGCCATTTAGCACAAGTTGTTATTTTTCAATATATCTGTGTTTTATGTAATGTAATATTTTTGTGAGCTTTTATATTTTTCAGTATTTCTATGTCTCATATAATGTAATATTTTTGTGAGATTTTATACTTTTTAATTTTTGTAAGATTGTTTCTGTTGCTTTTCTCCCTGGGCCTCTATTGAAAAAAGGCTCTTTTAGGCCCAATGGACTTTCCCAGTTAACAAACTGCAAATAAAATGAATAAATACATCTATTTTGCCTAGGTGGCAGTTCATAGATCTTGGATTATTACTATGCTTGCAGTACAATGGACCATTAAGAAGTCTAGCCTAAATTCTTGTATTGCCTGCAAGCACTGTCTGGTTAAGTGACTTGCTCAAGGTCACACAGCAGGTACGTCAGGGTTATAGCTGACACGTTAGCTCCCTGTGCCAAATGCCAGCATGTAAATTACTCCTTTTCTTTCTCCTCAGCCTTCCTGTATTTAATCTTTTCTTTCTCTCATCCTTATCCTTCTTATTTCTCTTTTAGGTTAGGTGTCAGAAAGGCTACTCCCTTATCACTCATGCCTCTTTGCTCTCATCCATTTTATTCTAGTGTTACCCTCGGTGGCAGATAGGCTACTCTCCTTCATGCACCCTCATCTCTCTTGCCTATTTTAGCCTAGGTAGCAGATAGTTTGCTCCATTTTTCTATCATTCCTCTAATCTGTTATCCCCTTTATCCCAATATTAGTCTAAATGGCAGACAGACAAATCTCTTGGAGCTCACCCCTCTTTTTTCTATTCCCTCTTATTCTAATATTAGTCTAGGTGGCAGATAGTCCACTCCTATACTTCTCCATGTGGGCTTCTCTCATGTCTCTTCCTTCTATCATTGTATCAACTGCAGCTATGCTTCCATACTCTTTGCTTATCGCTGCCTTCTTTCTCTCCTCCTGCATTCCCAGACTATACACTGCACATTCTTTCATAACCTAGGTGGCATCTGTTACCCCATTCTGTACGCATTCTGTCTGAGACTGAGTGGCAATTAGGTTACTCCATCTGTCATCTGTTAACAATGCACCCTGCCACATTCTCACTATCACTCCTCCTTACTTTAATCTCCATTCTCTATATCATAGAAAATCTATCTTACACCCGCCCCTACAATAACTACCTTTTGCAAAGATAACCTCCAACACTATTCTACCAAGCCACCTCTCTAAATCTGTGACATACTAAATGTTTAACTTTTATAACTATAAATCAATATATTATACTTATACGCCTTCTGCAAGCCAATGAGTCTCTATTAAAAAACATTAACTAATTGTGCATTTCTTTGTCACACAAAGTTTCAACTTCACAGGACATTCAAATCAACCCAGGCCCAGAATCCTAATCTAAGATTCACTCGATATTACCAGGCAGCATTCATGGCAACAGATACTTTAAAATAGTTTGCATTAATGCAGGAAGTATAAACAAGAAAAGTAATTATCTGGAAAGCTATCGGTCTCTGGAAGACCCTTACATCTTGTCAGTCACTGAAATGAAGTCCAAGAATGACTTTTGCTCTTCACAATCCATTCATAGCAACTATCACCTATTGTTGGACCACAGTACAGGACTCGGGTTCAATGGAGGTGTGATGCTTTTGCTTAAACAATATCACTGCATCTCACATATTGAATATAAGACCACAAGCTCCCTGTATAATAGGATGCAGAAATTAGATTACTGCCTATATCACTTGAAGGGCACAAACATCTTCATATAAGAGATATTTATACCCCTCATCCTCTTTTACCATTATACAGCACTCTAATACCATGTTCCTAAAATAGATAGCTAATAACGATATTATTATTACAGGTGAATTCAGTTGAAGTGTCATAGTACCAGAAAAGCTGCAACTGATCAATATGTTACCTCTTTTAACCTCAAGCAATTAGTTCAGTGACATGGACCGACCCAATCCCAAACAGGTAACCATTCTACTGTGGGCCTTATATGTGCAAACATTGTGCACAGATGTGAACTCGTCACCATTCTTTCAAACACTATTACTGATCATTCCCCAATTGTCTCCAATCTAATACTCTTTAAGTATGGAAAATACACAAGAGTTATCACTAATAGTATTAAAGCCTTTTACTTAAGGCATAGACAATAAACCTATACCCTCCAGGCCAAATTGTTCTGGCAATAAATAAAACACCTTAATGGGCACATCATAGATACTACTACAAAAAAAAGCCCAAACTTATCTTCCAGTCTTACCACTAACTTCAAATATGTTCTTCTTACTTCAGCAGAACAAATAAACAACTTTTCAATATCCCCACAAAACCTCATTATTAATGAGGCAGATAATCCACCTGCTTTGTATCATCTTGCATCCTACTCAGCCTCTTTCCTTGTCAAAGCTATTACAGCTAAGCAAAACAAAGATAGAATTAAAAACTTCCATTGCCAAATCTTCAAGCTATGCATTTTTTTCCTTAAATTAACAGCTGAAATATGCCCCACTTATACACCTATTCCATCTGGATTAGTCTCCCCAGCCATCAAACACTCCCTCCTTCCCCTCTCTAAAGTGTCCTTTCCTTCTCTACTTAAATACTTCCAGCTCATATGCAACCAAGGTCCATTTACTAAGATCTTTGAAAAGCTCCTGTACAAACAACTCCTAACATACATACATAGGTACTGTCTTCTGTGCGACTAATAACATGGCTTCAAAAATGCCTTTAGCACTGCAATAGCCTTGCTCTCCTCAGCTAACTCCATCTATAATAATAATAAGAATAGTGGTCTCATCTCTCAAGGCTCCTTTATTAACTAATATACCATTCCAATCAACAGCTAACTCCATCTATAATAATAAGAAGAATAGTGGTCTCATCTCTCAAGGCTCCTTTATTAACTTTGAAATATTTACCCACAACTTACTTCAGAAACTTTACAGATTCAGTTTTGGTGAAAGTGCCATAGTATGGTTTAAAAACTACATGTAGTTGTTGCACCCAGTTTATACTTCTGAGTTATATCTGCTATTCCAAAATGCTTTTGTAACATCACAACATACCTTGGAATAAAGGGTTAGGCATTTGTCTTGTGAAGTTAATATTTGTACAGTCATTCTTGTGCTCCTCTTTTGAGTGGTGCTAGAACATATTTATTAAAATTGCTATTTAGGTTATTTATTTTATTTACTGGGTAAGCTCACTGGTCCAGTACCCTTTTCAGGCATCACTTGTGGCAACATTCATACAATGATTTTGATAATCAAGGAACCAAAACAATGACAAAATATGCAGTTGGTTTGGTAAAAACACAAGGGTGTTTCTCATCATTGTCAAGTTAAGTACAGTCGAGTATTATTTAAGGAGTTCATCGGTATTCACAACATCATTAGTGGGCATTTGTTAGGGAGTAATAATGCATAAGGACATATGTATTGTTGTGTTAGAATGTTTAGTAGTTGGGGAAATGGGAGGAAAGGCTGGTAATGCAACGAATGATAGTAAGTATAACAGGATGTGACGTACGAAGAGGTTATCAAATGTTGTTAGTATAAGAGATTGTGTAAGACACTACTTATACTATATACAGAAGTTAGAACACACAAAATCCACTGGAGACACCACACGGAGATAACCACTGATGTGAAAAGCTTCTTTATTTGGAACAGGAACACACAAGCGCTTTCACGTAGCTGTACTATGCTTCTTCAGGTGTAATGTAACATGAATTCAAGCAGCTTTTTATACAAAGCCTTTTGGCGCTCAAACTAACCAATTAAAACACTAATTAAATGATTACTAACAATCAGTGTTGGCTGGTTTAAAGAAACAATGTTGACAAATTTTATAAAACAAATTAAAAATCCCTTGAAAAATTTTAAAAAATGACAAGGATAGCAACAAATGCCTTAGGCAAACTATCGTACATGAATAAAACAAGCCTACCTATCAAACTAACAATACAAGCCTGCTGGCGAACCAAGCTTGCATCACTACAAAACTGTAGAGAATCATGACCGGAACACAAAACACAAAACATGAGTCATAAAACAGAAATCGATGTTTTCTAAGTGAAAGTATGCAAAGCAACAATTCACAGATACAACTGAAGTGTATGCACCAACTCAATTTTCGAAGTCGCTCAACTGAGCATGTACTAAACTCCTTAGTGTATGACCTCCGGTCTGTAAACAGACCATATGCATCAAAGCATACCAAGTGTATAATGTAGTATGGAAAGGATATACTACACAGACAATACTGTTGATTAGTATATCTCATGCAATAACTAACAATCTAAAAATAAAAAGCACCAATAAGTTGCTACTGTTAGCAGGTGCAAAACATGATCTTACTGATACATTTCATGACATATTCATAACAATCGCGGCAGCCAAAAATCTAAAAATACTGGCCTAAACAGCAGCTGCATATGTGGCCTGAACTTGCCTCATATCTCGGATGGAAGGCGCCATTACCATTCACAAAACCCCCAAGAACACAATCAATCCATGGCGATCACAATCAAAAGTATATCGCTCCCATTAACTGAACCATGAAAATTCGCTGACGCAACTGAAACAACAGACTCCAGTCCGGCAGTAAATGGTGTCCTAATGGCAACAACTGTTAACAGACATAAACGCATGATCTAGCAACCAAATGCTAGCATACTGAAGTACTCATAGTTCAAGTCTAACCTGATGGAGAACAACCTCATCTGGCTTCATAAACCTACACACCCATAATGGAAAATTGTCAAGGAAAAACTGTGACAAAAAATATAAAAACATATATGACAAAAATCTGCAATCAGAATACTGACGACAGCCCACTCACCTATAGTAGTGTTAAGCATTTGGATAATTCAGCGAACTACCAAAACGGTGGTTCTGACTACTACTGTTTCACAAAAGACCTAGCAGAAGCAAAATCTGTAAAAGGTCAACGCCCAGACAAAGCTTAAAGGTCCAAAAGACCTGGCCAAAACATATACGTAATAAGTGAGTAAAAAATAAGTAAAAAATACTGTGTGATAGAATATGGGAGTGACAATAAATGCATATAAAATAGTAAAAAGCTAAACTGAGACTAGTCTCAGAATCCTGAGTAGTGTATAAAAACATTAGGGAATTAAAAAATTTTTGTTAAAATTCTAACAGTATCAAACTGTCCAATACAGATCAAAAGGCGAACATACGCCAAGCACCAGCATGCCATAAACACAGTGAAACTGTTCAAAAAGGACAGAAAATGTTGCATATATGAAAATAGATGTCTAAGCAATCAGGGAGTAAGACAACATCATAACAGGGAACCAATCCTATGTGAGACCACCATCAGAGTCAAGGGAACCACTCCTAGGTGTATATATAGATACAGAAGTTAGTAAAACATATTATATAACTGAATATTTACAGTACATAAATGCATACATTTGTATCAACCTCAGGTTGTATTTTGAGTGGTCAGCAATGGTCAAAATGATGAGGGATGAAATTCTTATTTTTATTTTCATCCTTTGTCAACCAGGTTAGACCCACTATGCCAGAGGTGATATTCACACTGACCACGGAAAATTTGGTCAGGACACCAGGGAACTTTCCCAACTCTTTTTGACCAGTGTCATGGGGTCTTTTATATCTACCTGAGTTACCACTATCTCACGTAGATGGGGCCTTGGTTTAATGTCTCATCTGAGGGATAACACACTCAGGAGTGAAGCATCCTCCTTAGGTTGCATTGCAGTATCAGTAAGGGAAAACTAATCCAAACACCTTATTTAACCATGTACATTCCTGTATTTTATTCCAGTATAAATATATACTCAAGTAATTCATTCAAGAACTCATCCCTATGGCATCTCACTTTTAACATCTGATTCTTTTAGTGTTTTACCCAGTTTTTTTTCCATACTGCTCCTCAGATGCAAGTATCAGCATCACAAGAGAGGTAGAAGTGGGTAGAAGACAATTAAAAATAAAATCCCCTGTTGATCTTTTTCTAATCGCTTGACTGTGGCATGATGACACACTTGCTAGGTCAAGGTACATTATATGAAACAATAACCCTAAATGCCAAGGCAATTGATAACCCTAAGTGCCAAGGCAATTTAGAATAGGCTTCTTGGGTGTTTCAAGAAGAATATGGCATACCTTTTACAAAACCATTATAAATTTTGCTCCTGTAAGAGAACATCATATTTTCCATTGTTAATACATGGTGCAAATATTTTCTCCATTACTTTGCATAATACACTCTGGAAGCAAAGAGAGGTAATGCCCTTACTATTGTCCAGGCAACCTGGGTTTGATTAGTGGCTTGAGTGATTGATGGAGTGGCAGGGAGGGATGGGCATTACCATCCTGGGGGGAGATCAGTAATGTAGGTGCCTCCTGTGTATATCGCTGATGAAGACTGGGGACATTGCATAGCAGGAGGTGTGGTCCAAGACGACACAGGGGGTGGACATGGCTAAGCTGCTGTGGAGGCAGGGTGATATGCTGTAACATCCCCATTACACACTCACTCCTAAGATGCAGCCATGGAATCATGAGGGAGATAAGAGTGGGTAGGGAATAATCAAAAATAAAATCCACCCAACTGAATGTGAATGGCCCAGACCTCCAGGATGCTCTTAGGTTCCACAACTGGCTTTAGTGGATTAAAACAGCAAATCATGGTGGGGGGTTGGAGTATTTGGTAGAACCGGCGTTGATGTAGCACACTGGGTAGGAGTGCCATAAGGATGATGTAGGGGACCCCCTCCCCTCAAAAAATGCATAATACATATCATGATTTCTGGTTAAAGTTACTGGTCTTCATTCTGGGTTTCCCTTATGAAATGGGACTATCTTTTTTTGCAAGTAACTGAAACACTGACACTCTTTACCAGTTTAATGAATAACAGACCAGGTGGCACACAAAATTAACTGTTTTACATTAAGAACAGTCTCAGGCTGATATTCAGTTAAAAAGAGCTTGGGCTTAGGTGATTTAGATATGGCATTGATTTTTGTAAAAGTGGTGTGTCTCAGCCAGAACAAATGCTGATTTCCCATCTGAGAAACGGGAACTGAACTGATCTGAAATGACTGCTAACACGTACATTTTTTTGAATTTAACATATATCATCATTAATTAAAATGCTGCAGTCAATCATGTGTTTAATTTTATCTAAAAACAGAAAGATGTGAACTAATCTTTACCCTGAGTTACGCAGACCCCCTCATATTTAAATATTACACATTCATGCTATTTAGTTCTGGCAGATTAAAGGATGCTGCCTTTCATTTTACACCAATTGATGCGTCTTAATAAATCATATTTTTTAACTGACTGCTCCCAGTTTATTTAGAATTTATGGCATTAATTCACAGGTAATCAGCTTTTGCAAGATATCCAATATTTAGAAATATTATTTCTGCAATGGGTAGTTAACAGTAAACTTTGATATGAGACAAGGAACACCTGCTCAGTTCCTCGGGCTGTGTTTTGCATGATGTTTTTATCAGTGACCATTCTGAAGAGTACTTCTGCACAACAGTCTCTCTATCACAGCATGCATGTGTTTGGTTCTCTGACCTCAGCTGGTCTCCTTGTTTCAGCTGTATTATTTTAAGGAGCTCCACAAAATTATGCCCTGCAGCTGTTCTTTAAGAGCATAAACCATTCCTCTGACAACATTTCTGCATTAAACTAACACTTCTGTAAGCAGTGTGCTTAAGGCTTAAGGCTTTTGTAGGAGTCAAGGAAAACATGTTCATTTTAATAGAACTGCATTATACACAATATTATTTTTAATGACAAACATTACTATGCATTGCTATTGTTGCAGTATATTTGTGACAAATAATCTTCCCCTCACATCAGGCATTGATTTGCTTCAATGATACTAAGTGATGTGTCTTCTTTGGTTTGGCAGTTTTCCATTTGAGGCATTTTAAGAACTACTGCCCACATATGTTTTTGCATCAATCCCTTAAATATATCATCAGTTCCCCAGATACCTTCTGTCATTAAACACTTTCCATGGTGAACAGAAGTGAGTAAGTGGCTACATGTTTAGTATGGAAAGACATGATGCAGAAACACTGAAGACTGAGGAATCACCTTACTGATTTATAATTACGGATTTCAAGTTTCTGCATATGAGTATGTAGCGTTATTAGAATATTTTGTATTGGAACTAATATATTATGATAGATTATCTTTCTGAATCCAAATATTCAACTTTTGCTTTAGTTGAATATTTGGATTCAGATAGATAATTGTATTAGTGTGGAACAAGACACTATGCCAGAGGACCTGAGGTTCCACAAGTTCCCTAATGAAGTTTCACATGACTCAACACTGTTCAAGGAACTTGTTGCATTCTTCCAAAAGGCAGATTGGAGTACTTCAATATTTTGATCAAGCATAATTCTGTTTTAATAGATGGCTTTATTAAAAACGATTAAGGAAACAGATCTCAAAATTAAGATGGATCTGTTATTTGATATGAAGAGTTCATCATATTATGCAGTTTTTGAGAATATCAGGATTTTCTGGGAGAGTAATGAGTTGGCAGACTTTAAAGATTTCCTGCAGAGTACTCTATCAGCAATACTGGGAGAGCAAATTGCTGTAACTAGGGAAATTATTTTTTGTAGCTATGATACAGAATCTGAATTGCCTAGGCATTGTAAGGCCTTGCTGATTCTAATAATTATGGTAGCTGCCAAAAAAGCAGTGACTAGAAAATGGAAATCTGAGTCTAAACCAACTGTACTAGAAGTAGTGAATACAGTAACAGAGATAAAACAACTGGAATTGGGATGTTTAGAAAAGGGTAGGAGCAAATTGCAAAGGAAAAAAATGGAAACTGTGGAAACAATACATACATGGAAGGAATGAGGTTTAAAAGAAAGCAGGATTTGAATGAGCTATGTGTTGTCTGACTGACAATGATTGGGTAGATTATAAGCAATTTATAATATTTACAACTAAAATTATGTCAGTATGGTATGTGATATCAAATGCTTGCAACTACGATTATGTCAATGTGGTTTGTTTTCATTTATATAAAAGTATGATTGCCTATGTCATAAGTGATAATTTAATAAAGATATTTCTTGTTTAAAAAAAAAAGAATCAGACTGAAAGGGTTCACACTGGTAAGGAGAAGAAATTACTTAGGGACAGAAAAAACTATAGCCAAAATAAGAGCAGAATGATATGGAGTCTTCTTAACTGTATTCACTGCTGTGGTGAATGGGTTACATAGTGAATTGGACCAGCAACAACAACAGCAGCCATCGGACACAAGGGGGCTATTGGAACAACAGGAGGACAGGCCACAGACAGAGGCAATCAAGTTACTGGTACCTCTTAATTCCTCCATTTCTGACTTTCATATATTCGACTTTAGTGATTTTTACATTCATCCCTGTCATGAACAGTTATTTTGATGGGGTTTTGCAATTATTCCATTCAGACACATCAATTATGTGGATACAATTTTAGAATTAAAAGTGTCTTTAGAAAGATCATCCTAGCCATGCCTTCTTCTGATAAGGGACATCCTACTGGAAGGGGCTTAACTAGGACATTTGTATGGAACACCCCACCTTCATCCTAATTTGGATTTATTTGAAAACATGTAAATCAAAGAGATCAGGACAGCCACTTTCTACACTCCAAGTGTGAAATGCTACAATTTACCTATTTACCCCCCCACCGACAATTTCAGATACTAAGAAAATTATCACACAGCGAAAACATACAGATTATGAACTCTGACAAGGGAGGTGGCATTGTGCTAATAAACATAATAGTATATATTGGTAGAATGTTTCCCATGGCAATGGATGATAAAGTAAATGGGGTGGCTTCTCTCAGCAAGGTGAATCAGTTTTATAGACTGATCAGTGGATCTCTTTCATGAATAACACATTAACCCACCAAGTAATTTCAATTCCTAAGAGTCCAAAAACCTTGTTTACCTGTCATCTTCAGTATACAAAAGAACCATAAATGTGTGACTGATCCACCTATGAGACTGATTATTTCTACTAATGGATCTATAACAGAATTCTTGTCTATGCATGTGGATTGTAAGCTGAAACCATTGTTGGGTAGGTTTCAAAGTGTTCTTAAGGACTCATGAGAGTTTTTGGATTAGCTGCATTCATCATCATTTGATACAGAGGATATTCTGGTCAGCAGTGATATCAAGGATTTATTCACTGTAATATTCCAAGATGTGGCTTACGTTGCTTCAGAGATTTCATCACAGACAATGCAGGTCATTTATCAACAAAGATCAACAATGCCTGTTTGTTTGTGAATCTGGTTCTACATAATTTCTTTACATTTGTAGGTAAAATTTTCAAGCTGATTTCTTGGGTCATTAAGAGGGTGCCATGTTCTCCTATATGTGCTAATTTGGAATTATGTTACTGGGAACAGCAGTGTATTCATAGGAGCAGGTTCACTCCATTTCTTAAAATGTCTTATCAATTTTTGGATGACATTTTCATCATTCGGCATGGCAACAAAGATACCTTGGAAGAATTTTTTTCATTTGTCAGGCGACCACCACATTTTTGGACTTTACAGTCCAGGTGGATGACTGTGTGTATACTTTTTTGTGGATGCGAATGTGGTGAAAACATCATGTGGTTTCAGTTGAGAAATATATGGTAAACCAACCTACTTCAATCACTTCTTACATTTTGGTGATGTGCATGGTTTTTCCCAAAAAAAAAAGGATCATTAAGGGGTAGTTTACCTAGCTTTCTAGTTGATGACAATTTCCTAAAGGAGTGTTACATTTTAAAGGAGATGTTCCATGCCAGAGGCTATCCTTTGAAATTACTGGACCATGTGATGGGGTATATCTGTAGCAACAGAAGAACCAGATTTGTGCCTTTTTTACCCAACATATGATTAAAACCTGAGGTTCAGAAATGAAGGATTTTGTTAAATCAGTGATTCTATACCATTCCAATCAAGCTGGTAAGGACCAGTCAGTCATGGACAACACATGGAGCTTACAGAGGGATGTTTGGCATGAATTGGCCAAGTTGGATATTCAGCCCCAGGTTTTAAGTCTTCTTCTAACATAGGTGCAGCTGGAACATAAGTTAGTTGGTAATGAAAGATGCAGTCATATGTTCAAATGTGGTGCTTGCAGCTTTTGTTGATTCATACACGAGGGTCCAAATCTGGTCATTCAAGAGTACCACAGGATTTTACCCTGCTCTGGCAACTTTAACTGCAACACTTTTGGTGTCATCTATGCAGCTACATGTAATTTCTGCTCCGAATATTATAATGGGAGGACCCAACATAAACTTAAGAGAATACAGGAACATTATTACTGCATCAAGTCTTCGATACGATGAATGCCCTTTTAAACATTATATTGTTTGTGATAAGTTTAAGAGATTTTCTTTTTTATTTCAATATGTTTGTCTTTATTAGTTTTTGGTTGAACAGATCTATTTAGGCATTTTTGATTTTTTTTAATTTATTTTAGATAAAGTTGAAGGGGGTTTGGGAAACAGATCTGCAATGTAAGGACCTGCATTGGTAGATTTTGTTGAATAATGATTTCCATTGCACCACTCCTCAGGAAGTGACATTATAAGCTGACCTAATGATTGACAGCTTTTTCCCCACGCCACTTTCATTATAAGCCTGGTCTAGTAGGGTATATTTTTAGTCTGAAGAAGTTCACATTCCTGTGAACTAAAGTGCTCAGAAAATTGGCATCCTTGATCCTGTGGTAGTCTGGTGTTCGTTGTTAAATATTAATTACACATTTTAGATCAGGAGGTTGATGATGCTGTTACATAAAGTGCCTAGCCACCGGACTGGCCATCCTTTGGTTTCTAATTCCACCGGCATGTTCCAAATTTGTTTTTATCCATCATTTTTGTTTCCCCAAGATATATTTTAGGGCAGCTACACATTAATAAGTAAATTGCTTCTGCAGAATTCCATATAATAAATCAATTAACTTGTGATGTTTTCCATTTAAATAACACACATCCCCTTCCATCACATATTTACAAGCGTCACAATTTTTACATGAAACATTGCCTTATCTATCATAAAATAGTCTTTGCCTTACAAAATTGCTACAAACTATCATGCCAAATATACTAGAACCTGTTCTAACTGCAAAGCTTTGAGAACTTAAAATAACCATCTTTAATGTCTCATCTGATAAAATTATATACCAGTAAAAACACAAATTGGTGCGGAATCATTACTGAATTGATGCTATTTTTTTCTTTATTAAAAAAGGCAGTAAACCAAATAACATCTTAAGATGATTCCTTACTAGTCCGAAGGAAATATGTTGATGTGATATCCTTTCTACAATTTTTAGAACAGATCTTATAGCTAGAATCTTCAAAGAAAATAATGTACAAATAGTATATTTATTGAGATGTGATTAAAAAAGAAAACTGAAAGCTAAACCTATTATTCTATAAGGTTTCCACAGATTGCAGTGTTTTATTACTGCTACCCTTTACAATTTTTCGTGGGCAGTAGTGGAGCAGTTAATGTTGTCACCTCACAGCAAGATGTTCTCTGGTTCGATTCTTAGCTGGGGTGATTTCTGTGCGGAATCTGCATGTCCTCCCAGCATTCGCATGGGTTTCCTCTGGGTACTTCGGTTTCCTCCCACATTCCAACGACATGTATATGGAGCATTTCTCCCAGGCCTCCACTGAAAATAGGCTCTGCTCCTAGTTGGACTTTCCTGGTCAATAAATAAAATACATTTTGGGTTGGGAGGGTGGCCTAATGGTTAAGGTGTTTGCCTTATAAACACATGATGCAGGGTTTGAGTCTCATAAGGGATAATTGGCTAGGCTTAAAATGACTCGCAAGGGCAGTTAGCCTAGTGCTAATCTATGAACCTATGCATATATAACTTTGAAAATAATGTTATGCTTCAGTTCGGAGGGTGGTCTAGTGGTTAAGGCATTTGCCTTACAAATGCAAGGTGCAGGGTTTGAGTCTCACAAGAAATAATTGGCTAGGCTTAAAATGGCTCACAAGGGCAATTAGCCTAATACTAATCTATGAACCTATAAATAATAAACAATCAATAAACCTAAGATAAGCTGTTAAGTTACAATTTTGTCCTAAAAGCATTGATGTACTTAGCCTCAATTTTTCCATTAATCAAATTAGTATTTTTGGAGCTAAGCATACCCTCATCACTATTCCCAGAATTTGCAGAGAAATGTTTATTAAAACTATAATAATTATGTGATAATTCAAATTCCAATAACTCAATTATGAGCTTTGGAGGGAGTCAACTAATAACTCATGTATCATCTCCAAGCATTGCTGGTGCTTGAAACCCTATTTAAATTCTTAACAGCACAACTTGACCACTTGTAATTTATAAAGTAAGTAAAAACTGTTGAATAAAAAATAATACAACTTTTTTACACACTGAAAAAGTATATTATTTAATGCTTAGCCAAGCTGGTTCTAAATATTATTAAGTCTTAGAACTATAGACCTACCAGGAGGATTACATTTGTTCTTATGAATCTTTGTCAGCCATAAAGATTATCAGTTTCTCCACTTTTAATCATTTATTTTACTGTGGTGCTAAAAAACTTAATTTTATCTCTTTAGTAACAAGTTCCAAAAATTGTTCCTGAAAGATTATGATTCAATTTCTTACATTGTTCATCTATCTCCAGTAAATCAAGACGCATTCTTTCATAGTCGTTAACATTCATTATAACAATATTTGAAGCTATATTCACTGGCTTTATTGTAATCTTGTCATTACTTTTAAACTCCTTTAGGGCTAATGATTATTTCCTGCTAAGATTATGTTTCTTATTCCATATAATCCACCCATCCATCCACAACCGCTTTTTCACATTTTTGCACATGGAGTCAGGGTATCAGTTCAACAGTGACATTCCTCCGGAGCCAAGATTTACGCCATCTGGTGGATAGCTCTGCCACCTTATTTCTTTTATACTACACACTCGCACACACTCACACCTATGGCCAATTTAGAGTGTTCAATCTACCCACTGCATGACTTTGTTATATGGGATGAAACCACAGCATCCGGAAGAAATCCATGCAAACATAGGGAGGGCATGCAGACTGCACACAGAAGGCATCTTGGTTGAGAATCAAACTGAGAAACCTCTTAGTATGAGGTGACAACACTTTCTTCTACACATGGAATACACAACAAATGTTTCCTTTAAACTACTTTATAAGAAAAACTTATAAAGTAGAATTAGAGAAAGGTACAAAATATTTACTTATATAGTTTTGTTTCAGAATTCTAATACTAGCATATCCACCATCCAATAACAGCAAACCATCCACTGACTAATAAAAAGTTAGTTCATTTTCCCACACATCATTATAAACTGATAAATCTAGCAATTGATTATCACTTAAATTCTCACTTAAATATGTTTTATTACATCTTTAACCACATTATTAAATGACTTATTAATAAAATACACGTTTAGATGCAGCTTATGAATAAGCCTAAATATATCACTCTCAAAGACAACCTTAGTGAGGTATGACCAAAGGGGAAAATTTTAAACCTTTTAACAAACTCAATTCAAAAGTGGTATTCAAATTAAAATTAAACAAATTAATGACGTCCACATTACCACTAATATGTTCAGTTTCCTGTCCTTCTAGATGATTATGTAGTTCAACAAACAATTTTGCATTGTCCAAACTAAAAGTTCTTTCAATTATGATGTTTCTCTGATCCTTCCTCTGCCCCACTGTGGATTCAGATAACTATGAGTAACATATCTTGGTTTAGGTGGCTCTTATCTCTCTCTCTCTCTCTCTCTCTCTCTCTCTCTTTTAGCTCTTACTGGACTGGGAGTGGAAGAAACCACCACTACATAAATCTTTTAGGGAGCTGTACATCTTTATTCTCTTCATCCAAAATGGACCATTCTCATTGTTGGAGCAGTAGCTGAAGCTGATTAATCCCAGAACAGAAGTTAGCACTTCCTGAATGTGAGTTCACAGATGTTTAACACTTCAAAGTGCATCCTATATCTTCCTTTTGATAAGTTTGTACAGCATATTTTTTACGAATATCATGAGAAAGTCAAGCCAATTTACCTTTTATGCTCAAAATAACCTGTCCTATTTGGATATAGATTGGCATCACCAATCTCTTTGTCAGTAATTATATATTATGCGTAAATAGAATAACTGAGATCATAACAGATAATTTGACTGGACCCGTGCATGGGATAAAGTATTTCGGAGCTGCCTTTGTCCATTAGTAGTACAAGGGGCAGTCCTGGTGTACCTCCAAACTATTCTGTTGAAGTTACAGAAAAGGTTTAGGTTTCTAGACCAAGAATGTCTTATGTCATTTGCCTTGCTGATGTGCTATAAATCCATTAGTAATGGACAGGAGGATACCTTGTATGCCCAGCACAGGTTACCTCTTAGCAGTCTGCAGGATGCCAAGTATAGTAACAAGACCTTGTTAGTCCATGTAGGACATGTTGTTTAGGCCTTGTATCCTTTTGTTAAGGTATCTCTGTGGGCATTCCCAATGTTGCATGTGTCTGAACAGATACATGCCAAAGGTGGCATTATATTCAATAAGGGATGATTAAGGGGGGAGCAGCAATGGCATTCCTAGATCTAGACATAATCCCTTTGTTTATAAGTTGTGCACTATGGAAGGGATTTCTTACAATAATAGACATGTTGGTCAAATGTTAGGTCACTGCCCCCATAAGTTCCCAAATCCTGAACTACTGGGTCAGCTGTTAATCTTCACATTTTAAAAGATCACAAATTGTATTCAACTTTAGATTTTTATGACACATGGAAACCAAATCTCATTATTTTCTGCTCTTAAAATGTCTACTTGTTGATGCTGCTAAATTATTTCCAGCAATCTCTATAATCAACCAGAATTTATCAGAGAGTTTAGCCTGACTTTTTAAAACTACATGTTCTCTCTCAATTTTTACAGTCTATAACAGTGCGATTCATCAACCTACATGTTAAGGTATTGGACTTTGTTTCCTGAAAGAATGATAGCATATTGAGTAAATGACATGTACTATAGAAATGAACATTAGAGCTATTACCTTTCACAAACTGTATCCACCAAGAAGTCATGATAGCCCAAAATGAATATATTACATTACATCCAATAAACTTGGTTACTCCTGGACTCACATTCATTCTACGTGTAACTTTTGTTCCAAACAAATAGACAATGCACTTCATGTGTTCAGGCAAGTGTTGTGGGATAGAGCTTATCTGGTCTTCAATATGTGCCAGCTTTAAGAATGAGGCATTTCATATTCAAAAGTGGAAATGGTTCATTTGCTTTCTAAACATGCATATATTGAATGCCAAGATGAACATGAGTGCCACAATCTTTATTTTCTTAACAAATTTTACATTAAACACTGGGCTGATAAGCAAGCAACAAGAAAGCTTTGAGTTCACGGAAATTCTTCAGATTTAAAACATGATGAAAAAAGTCTAAATTTATGGACAAATGTATACAGTGTTTCTGAATTACCACATTTAATGTATTAACCTCTGAAGAATAAATTGTATAAATTCTTCTCAGTTGGTGAAAACCAATGCTGCTGCTGTTGCTCATGCATATAACATATACCTCCAGACTTAACAAAATAACAGTTGCTTGTAAGTTTCATAAGCTACATTATGTACAGAATATTTATAAAATGCCTTCACCAAGAGCTTTTGTTTTTTTTGTTTATGGTGTTTCTATTATGGTAATTGTACTGTTGTTTAAAGGTTGAATGAAATTTCATCGTAATGAAGGATAAGGCAATATAAAGAAATGAGCATATAATTACATATCTATGGCATTTATTTAAATTGCAACCAAGGTCCTTGTTAAGTATCTAGACTTCCTTGTGAAAGTTTTGAAGGTTTGCCACTGAATCTTGGCTATACTAGCAGAGACACTTCAGTTTAAGTGGTTCTAATGGGAAGTCCAGGAAATGCTTGTCCTGAGTTATCTACAATAGAAATGGTGATCATAGTAATAAAGTAGAAGTGAAGGAAGAGACAATATATTGCTGCCTGTTAAGCTCACAGGAGAGATTATGAGCAAAATGGAGCCAGATCAGGTGCCTGCTATAATTTTGTGTTAGGTAACAAGAACTGAGGAATAAAAGTAAAAAGAAAGAACTGCAGTCGGGTTCTGGGGACCTGAATAGTGATCAGTTGTTTGGGATAAATAACTGCTTCTTAACTAAGCCTGAGGGGTTCACTTATTCAGCTGTTATGAACAAGGATATTGAGTACAAGCAGAGGACTGGTCAGAGAAAGAAGATCTGCTAGATCACAGGGATACAACCATTTGGAATAAAACTGCAATGAGAAAAAAGGATGCATGATAAATACTGAAACGCAAGGTGAGTAGTAATGATTGATCATTACATCTGCTGTTGTTTATTGTAGCATTTATTTTGCATTTTTCCACATGGTACTTCAGTTAGATCACTGTACTTAGAATAATAAAATGCACATGGCGACTAGGGCTGATAGGGTAGTCATACTGGGGTGAATTTTTGAATACTGCTCCAATTGCCTAATTCTTTCTTTAAAGAAGATAGTGTGTTACACTGCTTTATGACTGGAGAGGAAGTTTGTTCCAGAGAATGGGTAGTCATTGTATTATATATCTGTCTCTCCATCATGATCTTGTTTATTTGCAGGTTCAGATATCCTGCTCTGTTGTTCTCTGAAGAAGCCATTTGAAATGTTGTGACATGCTTTATTGAGTCCTGAAATACCAAGACTGAATGACCTAAAAATGACTTACATATACTTAGAAAAATTAAACTGGGGGTCAGTATTATAAGATTTTTTTAATATTATAGTTTTTCAGGTCTGATATCACCTGTTCCATGGCTTTGCAGATGAGGCTTGTCAAGACTGTTAGGTTTGGATAGATGACTCTAGAGTGAAGTTTGCAATTACTTTGTTTGTTAATATATTTATGATATCCACTGGCTCAGAGCAGGTACTGCCATTATGAATAAGCTCAGAGCACTGATGGGTGTTACTTGGTTACTTCATAACATAAGTAAAGAAGGATTGGTAATTATCCTTAGCTTGCAACACCAACCTAAGTTAATGGGAAACCTTTGTTTTCTTGATGATATTTCTCAGTGGATTGGCTAACCTTTTAATGTTGACCTTGATTTGAGGGTCTTTAGTTTTGCTATACATTCTAATGAGCTTTTTATTGTTCTGTTTATTTATGCCTGTGGATCACAAGGCTGGTTTGCTCTTACCCTTCCCATTTGTTAAGTTGTGGTAGTGAACTGTTAAGAGGCCAGCACGCAGTAGTGTAGAAAATTTCCTTTATTTATTGAAACACGACCTTCAAGGCAATTCTACCAGCTGACAAGGGTGGTGCTGTTGTTGTGATGGATTGGGACAAATATGCTGAAGCCCAAAGACAATTGAGTGATGGGAGGTATTACATGCACATGTCCCTTGATCCCGGCCCCAGATTTAAACACCAAATAGACCAGTTTCTTAGGTCAGCCAGGGAGAAGGGTATTATTTTGGATTCAGTGTTGCACCATCTAACAGTGGTTGATCCCAGGCACCAATATTTATACCTTCTTCCAAAAATACCCCAAAATTTACATGATTCCATGGGCAGACCAATTGTGTCTAGTCAGGGCTCCCTTACGGAACCCCTATCCCAATTTCTGCCCGAGCACCGAAAAACCTCTTTTGAAGTGGGTCTGGGCTCATATTCAGGACACAACTGAGTTTCTACACATTATCTCTGATATGCAATTGGAGCTGGGTTGGTTGTTATGCACTCTGGGTGTTTCATCTCTTTACACCAACATCCCTCATTGGGCTGGTTTACGGGCTTTGGAATATTGGTTATGTCAAGCTGAACTATATCCACCAGGGTTCAGCACTTCTCTTATTTGTCTTGCTGAACAGGTACTCACCAAGAATACCTTTTATTATCAGGGTAAATGTCTTGGCAGGTCCAGAACACGGCCATGGAAGCTTCCTTTACTCCCATTTATGCTGACCTTTTCATGGCCTATCTAGAGGAACAACTTATTTATGATCCAACACATAATATTTATCTTAATGAAATTGACATATGGAGACTTTTTTGATGATTGTTGGATGGTTTGGAGGGTTGATGAGGTATACTTGCAGGAGTTTGTTGAATACCTGGATGGCAACAAGTGAGGCATACAATTTACAGCCAATTATCATAAGGAACAAATAATGTTTTTGGATGAGGTAGTTACCAGGAATACAGACAACACCTTGGATACTTAGGTAGATCGTAAATATCCACAATATAACTCACTTCTACATGCTTCAAGTTTTCACCCTCCACACATCACACATAACATCCCTAAATCGCAATTCCTCCGTATTAAACGGATTTGCTCTAACCCTGATAGATATCAAGATTTTAAAAAGGACCCAAGACTAGGGGTTATCCAATTGGTACTATTTTGACAGCAAGCAATTGGGCCGTAATGGTGGATAGGAAGGATTTACTTATTTATAAAGACAAACCATGTCCCAGTCATCTAGATATTAGATTAGTGACAACTTATGGAAGGAACACCAATATATTATTGGATAGTGTTAACAGAAACTTGAATATACTGTTAGCTGACCATAGGCTATCAGAAATTTTAAAGACAAATGTCTCTTTTCCTTTCATAGGGGCAAAATCTTAGGGTCCCATTTTAGCCATTACAAGAATGCTTTTTCCTCGAACAGTCATGAATCTCAATGTACAACCACAGGAGATTTCTTATATGGGTGCAAACTGTGTGGACATTGTGTACACTGTCCAAGGATGGCCAAGTCCAAACACTTCACTACTAAAAATACAGGAACCGTTTTTGATATAAAATTTTTGGCAAACTGTGGCATGGATTGGGTTATATACCTAGCAACATATTTCTACTCAGCCTTTTATATAGGACAAACCTCTCGACCAGACAGATTACAAATATCAGAACATATGAGTAACATAAGACTTAAAAAAAAAACTAATGCGCTTTATAAACATACTTTGGTACACACTACAGTGAACACTAGGTTCACTATTATCGATAGAATCATGGATGATAGGGTCAACAAATTTGGTTGGCACAGTATACTCAATAAGAAAGAAAAGAAATGGATTATTAAACTGGGGGGTTTATTTCCACCTGGACTTAATAAACAATTATAGCCAACCAATCAGTAGGGCTCTTCCACTATATATGTTGTATAAAAGAGCATGGTAAATGTATTTTTATTTACACTGATGAAGGCTTAGTTAATTTTCTGCCGAAATCGGTCTGTTTTTTGCCCTGAAAGTCATGTTTCAATAAATGGAGGACATTTTATACACTACTGCGTGCTGGCCTCTTGTTTTTGTATTTGCTTGTTAGTGTTTTGGGGCAGTGCACTTGCTGTACTTGCAAGGGCCATATTGCTGTGGTAGTGAACTGTCCCATGTTCTTAGCCGGAGGCAATTTATAGACCCTTTCTGTATCATAGACACCCATTCTTCCTGCAAAGGGTTATTATAAATCTTTGCAAGCACTATGTTATTTTCTGTGAAAATGAGATTGCAGTCTGTTAGATATTAATTGTCAAGATGGGGTGGTTGATGTAAATAAACCAGATGTCACTAGAAAGAAGGATTGGTAGAGGGGGATGGAAGGTGGATGATGGGAATGAAGGTCTGCTGATAGGAACCTACTAGTGGAATGCGTTTTCTATAACATATTGAGTTTGTCAGGTATTGGTTAGCCCATGTATAAGTGCAAAGTAAGAATTAAATAAAAAAAAAAACAAGAATCTATAAAATGGGATTGGAATGGGGATCATACCTCTCAACTTCTTAGCTCAAAACATCTGGACAAAAATAATGGGAAGACGAAAGTCCAAAAATAGGGATATTGCTCTTATAAACTTAGAAAGTTGCTAGAGTAATAGGTTTCGCATTGGCATATATTTTCTGAAGGATTTGAAGTCTGAAACTCAAATGTCAGTCATTATTTAACAACTTCAACCCTCAATGAATTCCACAATACTATATATTTTATGAGGAACAAACCAAAAATATGAGGCAAAAAATCTGGACATTCTGCAAACCTCTGGACAGCTGAGTGGTATGATGGAAATAGATAACTGAGCTGGGAGACTTAGAAAGAAGGAGATGAGTAGGACAGATTGTGGCATGGCAGTGGGGAAGGATAGAAGAAGGAAATGGACAGTTAATGGTCCGTGAACTGGGGACAAGAATGGAAAGGATAAGCATGAGGTGGGAGGAGAGGTGGTTAGATACATGGAAGCTTCTAGTCAGAGTATAGAAGGCAGCTATGAATTTACCCTGAAGGTTGAGAGGGCAAAGTATTGATATCCACTGTAATACCCAACGTTTATGGAAAGTAGGATGAGCAGAGGGGCTATATGGTGCTAAGATAAAACAAGAAAAAAATCATGTCTTTGCCTCCCAGTATAAATGCGTGGAACATATTGGTAGAGAATTTGAACATATTTATAGAATAAATATTTGAACATATTTATAGAGAATGGGCAAACTGTCTATCAGCACCATGACTGGAGAAGGAACGTTCTCCAGTAGGCTATTTATGGACAAGTAATGCCCACTGAAAAGTGAGTCTGATGCTTCACAGCATCATATCAAGCTACCATGATGCTACTATGAAGCTCAGAAAACAGAATGGCTGCTATTATTTTACGCTCACTAAGCAACAGTTTTGCTGTTTAGTGAGTGTAAAATGTGAAAAGAAAAAGACAATTTTAAAAATTGGGTGTGTGTTTATGTCTGTGTGAGTGTATGTGTACATGTCAGTTAAAATGAGAGTGAGCCAGCCATTATTTTACACTCATTAAGCAGCATTTTTGCTATTTAGTGAGTGTAAAATAAAGCATGTGTGAGAGTGTATATGTGTATGAGAGTAAGAGAGAGAGAGAGAGAGACAGTTCCATCATATTCCACAAAATTTTTCCAGAGAAATATCACAGTCTGTTCAGCCTTTACATGTAACCTTGTACTTAAAGAGTTGCTGTTAACAGAGAATTATGGATAATGAAGATATCTGTGCAAATTCCATAAATGACCAAGTTATTTGTAAGCATGCACAAAATTATCATTAATATTAATAAGCAGTTATGCAGAAAAGAATATTCGACAATGTGTGAAATACACATACATAACAATATAATGATATGTTGAGTTGAACCAAAAGCATGCCAAAATATAGGCATGCCAGCCTGTTTCTTTACAGGCCAAGCTACCAGCCAGCATGTTTCTTCTTAACAACTGCATGTGTGTATCTGTATTCCTGTGGATAATGGATGAATATGGAACATCGGACACATAACTGCTATTGGCCATTATAATCTAAAGAAATAACAGTTATGAACACATTAATGAAAATATATGTGTAAGTAGCTAGGCAGACATTCCTCGTGTCTTAAATAAACAGGAGTGTAATAAGAGTGTTCACTTTATTAAGAGGAAGGAAGTAAAGAAGTTATTTATGAGTTATTATTCACACATAGGCGGGTAGACTAGATGATACTGTTAAAGTATTACAGATACCTATGAAAGGCATGGTAATCAGCAGTCTAGATGTTATAGGCATCATTAATACATAGCTATAATTTGTTTGTGTCTTTCGGCTTTTCCCGGTTAGGGGTCGCCACAGTGGAACTCTGGTCCGCTAATGATTGGTAGTTGATTTTTACATGCCGAGTTACCAGCCCTGACGCACAGCCTTCAACGAAGGTACGCCCATTCACGCATGTCTCCATGCAGAAGATGCTCTTGCTGAGAATCGAACCGGACAGCGTCTTACTGTGAGGCGACAATGCTACTGCAGCACCACGACCGCGGGTCCCAATACATGGCTATAGTGGATGTGTGAAATGATGTTATATTTTGGAAAATAGATGTACATCTGCAAAGTTCAGTATTATGTGCATTATGAATATTAGTAAATAAATTAACAGTATGGGAATAGAACTCATTCCTAAATGGAGAGCAGTCACCATGTCTTCTTAATCATCCAGATGAGCCAGTTGTCAGAAGAGCTACTTAATGGATATAAAAGCCATGCATCTGATATATTTGGAGCACAGTTATATCTCTAAATTCCATAAGAATGCTTAGGTATACGTAGCATTATAACACTTACTGTAGACATCCACCAGCTATTGATGAACCTAGGTGATCATCTGAAGAAGCTCCTCTGTAAAACCTTTCAACTGTCCAGATGTTCACAGAATGTCCAGATAATTACCTCATATTTTTGGTCTGTTCCTCATAAAACTTGTGGTTTTGTAAATTTTTGTGGCAAATCAGTGAGGACTGGATTCAATAAATAATGACAGGCATTTCAGGTACAGACTTCATATCCTTCAGATCCGCGGTGGTGGTGCTGCAGTAGCATTGTCACCTCACAGTAAGACGCTGTCCGGTTCGACTCTCAGTTAGAGCATCTTCTGCGTGGAGACATGCGTGAATGGGCCTACCTTTGTTGAAGGTTGTGCATCAGGGCTGGCAACTCAGTATGTAAAAATCAACTGCCAATCATTAGCAGACCGGAGTTCCGCTGTGGCGACCCCTAACCGGGAAAAGCCGAATGGCACAACAACTTCATATCCTTCAGAAAATGTATGGTAGCACCAGATCTTTTATTCTAACAATTTTCTAAGTTTGTAAGAGCAATATTTAAAATTTCTCCCTATGTTTGAGGCTTTGTTCCCCATTATTTTGGGTTTGTCCAGATTTTTTGTGCCATGAGGTTGTGTCCCTCAGATACAGGTCATTATAGCATTGGTGAACTGCACTCCACTCCGGAAGATCCCTGTTTGTTATTGATGCTCCCGCACTATCCGGTTCCAAATGTCCATCATCACAAAGTTCTGTGACCTGCTTCTCGAGCAATGCTGCACTCCAGATGGTCAGCATCTGAGTAGTCCCCTCCTCAGTCCAGTTAGGAACCTGGTCATGTTGAAGCCTATAAGAAGTAGCCACGTTGATAAAGTTGATACTCCAATGCAGAAAGTAGTCAGATCTAAAAACTACTCACTGAGGTCCCACTCAGTTCGCAGGTAGCAATGGTCTGATCTGTAAATGTATCAAAATCACTATTTAAAAGTGGCAGTTATGTCATGTTATCAGATCATTGACAGATAATGGGCACATGCTGCACATGGCACTGTTTATCAATACCTATTGGGTACTTCCCATTACTCTGAGAAAATTGGTTAATGCTCTAAATTTCAAGCACTTAACTGGGCATGCACAAATGGGATTCCAAAACCTGGAATTGTAATCAACCTCATTAATTGTATATGGGCAAATGGTACTTGATTGATGCACATTAGCTGTCCTTACTTTCAGTTATACCTGAGTCATAGGTAGCATTTATGGTAAATTGGTACCTGCTAGCATTTCTGTTTTGAGGAATATTACCTCATTATACACCTATGTTAACATTAACTCAGATGTATCTGTTTAGATTTATGCTTTTATGGAAAATGTATGCATTATGATAAATGTTTGTAACTTACTGGAGTGGTGTGTGATTTACTTTTATGCATACAAATGTTGACATCTGCATCAAGGAGATGCAGTAATTTGTCATATGCAGTTGCACAGACAGATTTGTATAGGAAAAGTGAACAGTACATAAAGATGGATTTATGGATTATCTGTTTAGCTTGCTGGTGACTCCAAACACTCTGTGATGTATGTATGGAAATGCATGGATTCCAAAAGTATCTTTATGTACTATGCATTCCTTTTGCTGTTATGGATACGTATTCATTGATTGTTCTTAAAACATATCTTAATACCTACTGGTTGAGTACAAACAGGATCCATGATAACTGTGGCATGCTTTCAGATCCTGAGGTTTTCTGATACTTTCAATAAGTTGTTCAATTGATAAATTACAGATACTCTGAGCTGAAGTGGGTGACATTCACTGCTCAGTAATGATTGAATTGGTCTGAGGTCATCATGTATGACATGTCATATGACAGATTGCTTTTGAATACTTCTCTGTTCAGCTGCAGTTGCATTATAGCTAGACCAATGCACATTTCTGTTATACAAATATGTTTCTGTAGTACTGTAATGAGAAATGCATGCAGATTGTGGCTCCTGTGTCATGATGCTGTTCTGTTTGGACCTCTGTGTAGCTACTGCAAAGGGGTTTGAATCGAAAAAATATCACAAGTTATGTTGCTTTTACAACTGTTATGTATACAGGCATAGTTGTAAGTTTTTATATGTCACATTAGTCTCTGTCGCAGTGAGGGTTTCATAGACGTTTGCATTGCACAAGAATGCATACTGTTTATGGTGCCATAAGCTATACACATAATCATCTCCATAAGTGGACCCCCACATGAATATGAGGATGTGAATATCACTGACTTTGAGCTGGAAAACAGACCAATAGGTAGCAATTTCATTCCACAGGAAAAAGAGATTACTATAGGTGCTCTGTGACAACATGGATGGATGGAGGAATGAAGAGTAGGCCATCATCACCAACATAACCAATGCAGATGGAGGTCACAATAAATTCCATGAGGCCTGCCACCGGTGTTCTTCTGACATGATCCTCCATGCAGCCAACAGATTACAATGGTATGAGAGATCAAGGGATGCCATGGGTGGTGGCCCACCATTGATCCCTCCTGATGGGATCACAATATTAATTGCATCCCTGCATATGGCAAGTAGGGAGTGACGGATGGGTCTATATCATAACATCGAAGTTCTCTAACATCGAATGTTATTATATCGAACCCTAAACACCGAAGTGTGAAAACATCGAAAAGTCAGAATAGCAAATTTTTTCCCTTGGAAAAAATTTGCTATTCCGAGAAACATACACACAGCACAAACACACACAAAAAACAGCCATCCACACACATACACTTAAAATCCTACACCTAAACTAAACTTTACATACAGTACTAGCTATCCACTTACCTTAACCCAACCCTAACCCTAAGGTCCGTCACTATCGCACACTCACCTCACCCGCGCCCTAACCCTAACTCACCTAACCCGGCCCCTAACCCTAACCTACACACAATCACACACTTATCTGACCCGCGCCCTAACCCTAACTCATCTAACCTGCCCCCTAACCCTAACCTACACACAATCGCACACTTACTTGAACCCATGTCCTAACACTGACGTCCACACAACCGCACACTTACCTGACCCGTTCCCTAACCCTAACTCACCTAACCCACCCCCTAACCCTAACCTACACACAATCGCACACTTACCTGAACCGACCTGTAACGCTCCAACATATCAAATGCTAAAAACAGCAAAGCCACAGCCATGGCCCACCGAATTCATAACATCGAAGTTCTCTAACATCGAATGTTATTATATCAGACCCTAAACACCGAAGTGTGAAAAAATCGAGCAGTCAGAATAGCGAATTTTTTCCCAGGGAAAAAATTTGCTATTCCGAGAAACATACACACAGCACAAACACACACAAAAAACAGCCATCCACACACATACACTTAAAATCCTACACCTAAACTAAACTTTACATACAGTACTAGCTATCCACTTACCTTAATCCAACCCTAACCCTAAGGTCCGTCACTATCGCACACTCACCTCACCCGCACCCTAACCCTAACTCACCTAACCCACCCCTAACCCTAACCTACACACAATCACACACTTACCTGACCCGCGCCCTAACCCTAACTCACCTAACCCGCCCCCTAACCATAACCTATACACAATCGCACACTTACCTGAACCCGCGCCCTAACACTAACGTCCACACAACCGCACACTTACCTGACCCGTTCCCTAACCCTAACTCACCTAACCCGCCCCCTAACCCTAACCTACACACAAACACACACTTACCTGAACCCGACCCGTACCGCTCCAACATATCGAATGCTAAAAACAGCAAAGCCACAGCAACGGCCTACCGAATTCTTTCCCTGGGAAAGAATTTGATGTCCTGCACCTTAGCTGTTTTCAGCGTTTGACATTACGGGTTCGATATTATAACATTCGATGCTAGAGAACTTCGATGTTATAATATAGACCCGTGACAGATACCCAGGGTAGGATAGAAGCAGGAGTTCCAGGTTGAACACGTATATGCGTGTTATTTTGCATGACATAGATGACTATAGGGTAAATCATCTCATATGGCTGTTGTATGCATATTCATGGGTTGCAATTTTTGATTTTCAGCAGCAGAATAATGTGCAGAGAGATCCACACAGGCTGATAATGATCACTAAGTGTAATGACATGTAGCCATGCAACTGCAGAACAGTGTAACCAACTTGTGTAATGCTGTCTGTGTTAATGTTTTCAGTTTCATCTACTTCTGCATAACACAAGGAAATCTCAGGTGTCTCCATACAGTATTACTGTGATCACTACCTGTTACTGATTCAGCCTCATGTGATGGCACTACTGTTTACTATCATATTGATATTTTCCAAACATTGTACACTAAAAGTACATCCACTTGGGGCCCAAGCTGTGCAGGTGCAAGTACAGACAGACCAGGTATGTTAGCCCAACAGGTACATAGATCGCAGCAATGTGAACAGACCTGTGATACATGACATTGATGTTGCTGTTTTTCTACAAAGGAACATCTGGCCAACAGGTATATCATAAATCACGTGAGTATTCTCATCACCTGTTACTGTGTGATATATATCATCCTATCAGTATTCGGCTGGTTGCCTGCAGACAGGACTGTGTTGTATTACTCTTTACAACTGCAGGATCTGGAATACAACACACAAACTCACAACAACGGGAGTCTGCCAGTGGCATTCTATTACCTATCGTTCATACATGTCATTGCTGTTATTCCTATTGTTGTCCTCATTAATACTATGTCCTTCTACTCATTAATAGGACAGAGTGCAACAGCATCAAGTGCAGAAACAAGTGGCATGTGTATGTAATACCTACTGTATGTTTTAATGCTGTTGAAGTGGTCCATGTTGGCAATAATGTGATTAACAATGCTGACAACAGAGCCATGTTGAGACTGCTGCTGACGTTGACAGTTCCCAACAACTTACTGATACTGTCTCAGTAGATGTATGTGTGCAGCTGGTGTACATGGCACATGTCAGAGGGTGACCTCTTTCTCCTACAGGGAAATGAACATTCCCAGCAACATCATGGATCTGACATCCCTGCACTTGTCTGTACCACAGATCATGCTGCACACCAGCTAGGTGTGCTGCATGAAAGACAGGAGTGCAGACACATTGAGGTAATGGTGTCACTGGCTGCATATAATGAAAGCATGTCATCTGTCACACAGTCTGTAGACTCTCTGGCCTCTACAGCAGTACAGCAGTGCTGTACTACAAGCAGGATTCTGTGTGCCCTGACTGCACTTAGTCAATTGCCACATGGGAAAGGCAAGTCCCCTATCAGCAGAAACAACTTTGCCCATCAGGCATCAATTTCTATGCTCCAATATGCACACATTTTCCACTGCTGGCCCATCTGCTGTGGCCCCAGCAGTCATGACCAGACAGTTAAGCCACAGTCATGCTCCTTCACCCATCAGTCTCCTCTGTGGAGTAACCTAGGCCAAGTGTTTCCATTCATGATAGGTGCAGACCAGACCTTGGTGTGAGCCATCAGTGTGGTCACCCTAGACAGTGTTAGAGTAACACAGACAGTTGATACACTCTGTCTGGTATTGACATTCTCACCCTGTGATGAGGATGATTGCTGTGCAGAACACTGACAATGTCATCTGTCTGTGTTCATTGACAAGTCTGATGTTACAGGAGTCCCAACAGTTTTACTTAACATAGCTGTCTTCATTTATTACAATACTTCATCCATACTTTACAGTTATATATATGGTTTGAGATATTAACAACAGTGCTGCATTATGTCCTGAGTTGTTTATCTGCTTGCAGCTTTTTTATAGTGGACAGATGGGAATGCGTTGCACTGATGTGTGTTCCTTACTATGTGTTATACTCAAATACACCAATATGAGTCATATCTGTGTCAGTAGTGCCCTGAGATGATGATCCCTATTTTTATAGATTTCTATATGTTCATAATGTCATATGTTCTGATTATGTTTTTATGCCTGATGTACATCTGCTGAGTAATTGCCATTAGATGCAATACATGCTCCTGTAGTGGGCAACACCTGAACATCAGTGTTTAATCTGAGTACTTCTGTATGTGTGGGTTGTTGTGATTCAAAGTTATGTGTCAGACACTGACATGTTGCCTGGGCCTGCACTTCTGGCCACACCCTCTGCTTCCCGCACTTCTATCTTCTGCCTCCTATGTCCTGCTCCTCCTCTGATACCTGCAGGATTTCATCTTCAGACACCTGTTTTAGTTCACCCACACCTGGAGCTGAAAGACCACCATGTGCTTTAGTTAGCATGATGAGTAGCATGGCACACACAGTTATCCTCTGTGCTACCTACTCAGGTGTGTATTGCAGCTCACCTTCTGCTGTGTCCAAAATTTGAACCCAGGTTTCAGTATAGTGAGCACATGCACTATGGAATTTCTTGTTGTTGGCTGTACTCTATTGTAGATCTCCCCTGCAGGGTTTGATCATACTTGGTATGGGGTCATTAGCCATAACTCATTTCTCTAACCGCAGTCACCTGTTTTTGGGAGTAAACCTACATGTTGTCAAACACACATGTTGTCAACATAGGTATTGCTGGAAGGATGTCCTTAGCTTACATCCTAGCTGTGTTCCTGTACTTACCAAGTAATAGCCCTTCCAGTATTTCCCCTTGCTATAATGTGGCCTTCAGGCCACTTTCTCTCCATATGGCAGCATCATGGACATTTCCACAGTGGGTTACCATGAGATTTGTTATGCTGCCATCTGCTGCACACCCAAACTGGCAGTTTAAGGATTGACAGCCCTTACTGTTAATGTTTCTGTCTGCTTCTGGATGACCTGGGGTCTTGATAGGGATGTATATGTGAGAAGTTTGTAAGGCTATAGAACTGCTGATTTACACTTCTCCGCTCCATGCAGGTGAATGGAAAGTGTATATAGTCATCCTCCTCGCTGCTCATTGCTGCCAAGAATGTTGCCAAGATGCAACTGGTAGCTGTCTATGGCACTCCCACAGCATCCCCCATGTGTCTTTTTAATGTCCCAGATGTTAGTATACACAGACTGAGGCACACTTTGGTTTCAAGGGGGATGGAACTGTCTTGCAAGGTCTAAACAGATATGTGGGGCACACATGTTTCAGACAGCCTACACCAGCTGCCTGTCTAGGCGGTACCTGTCAATTCTTTGTTGGTCTGACAACTGGTTTAGTTGTAGCCTTCCTGTCACTCTAGCTGGCTGTCTTCTAGGCCACACAGCCACATCCTCATCAATGGCTTGTATTACTACAGCCTGTTGCAGTTCACTCGCTGCAGGTTGCATTTTTATTTTATTTTTTGCAGTATTATTATGGAATATGACAGAATCCATAGTAGTAGTGGCCTCTGTTCCTTGTGATGTCATATATCACATACCAAGGATTTCAGAAAGAGAGCTGGCACTGCAGTTTGTTGCCTTTAAGTTGTGTTGGGCGAGCACTATGTGTTTTGGAATCCAGCGGGAGTGCATGGAATTCTTAATTATCCTCCACTGAATAGCTAAGTATTCGGACCACTTTTAGCTATCTTCTGAAATCATGTCTGCAGGTAGTGTGCAGAAGTCTTGCTTTGATGTGCTGCCCTGTCCACAAATAGCTTTTAGTATCCTGCCCTCAGAGTTAGTATATATAAAGTTGCAGGTGAGAGGACTTTCCCTCCTGAAAAAAAAAAAAAAAAACTAAACAAAACACATTCTGATGTATGTTGTTGAGTATATATAGTCTGGGATGTAATGATTTGAATGTGTGTGTGTGTGTGTGTGTGTGTGTGTGTGTGTGTGTGTGTGTGTGTGTGTGTGTGTGTGTGTTTGTGTGTGTGTGTGTGTGTGTGTGTGTGTGTGTGTGTGTGTGTGTGTGTGTGTGTGTGTGTGTGTGTGTCTGTCATTTAGTACTTTACTGCATGTGTATATTTTTATATGTTAGTTTGTCAATAATAATTTGTTTGAACATGTCCCTTTGTGATTGTTTGCATGCTTGTTTTTATATCTCTTGTGCTGCAGTCACAGTGATGTCCAGTGTTTCAATATACATTCATCGCAAGCACCGTAAATGTCTAATTCCCAAGCACTTGAAAACCACTGACACAAAGCCAGAGACTTCAGTGTTTTGTAGCTTGGTTAGGCTGATGCTCATGTTCAGATTCAAAGATGAGTTTAGGTAAACAGACCTGGGGAGGAGTAGGGTGGGGGTTTCAGGGTAAGGGAGTGGGATTAGGCAAACAGACCTGGGGAAAGAGTGGGATGGGGGTTATAGGTTTAGGCAATGGGGTGGGGGTTTTAGGGTTAGGGAGTAGGGTGGGGGTTTTAGAGTTAGGGAGTGAGAGAGAAGTTTTTAGGTTAGGGTGTGGGAAGGGAGTTTTAGGGTTAGGGAGTGAACAAAAAATGAAGTTTTAGGGGAGGGGATTTTGAATTTGAGGTTTAAGAAGTGATCAGAGAGTTTAGGGTTAGGGAGGAGAAGGGAGTTTTAGGGTAAGGGAGCAAGGAGTCAGGTTGATATCTGTGTACGAGTTACAGGGTTAGAGTTTAGGTTTTAGTAGGGCTATACAGTTTTCTAAGGTCAAATGTTGTGAGGGCTACATAGAAATGGGAGATTGGGATAGTGGAAATTAGAGCACTTGCTTTATCGAGCAATTGTGCCACAAGCTACCAGCACACAAATACCTGTAATAGACCCATACTCTTTTATTTATATCTAAGTTTAGTAAAACTCATCAGATTATTACTTTGCAAAAAGAATGAGTATATTGTCATTTTTCTATTTAGACATCCTTACAGAATGAGAGGAAAAGTCCTGAAAAAATTAAAAAAATATTATATAATTTGACCCAGATGCATTATGCCAATATTCATCATCTTCATCATCTTCTTTCAGCTGTTCCCATTAGGGGTCACCACAGCAGATCACCTGTTTCCATTTCTTCCTGTCCTCTGCATCTTGCTCTATCACACCAACCACCTGCATGTCCTCTCTCACCACATCCATAAACCTTATCTTAGGCCTTCCTCTTTTCCTGTTACCTGGTAGCTTCATCCTTAGCATCTTTTTCCCAATATACTCAGCATCCCTCCTCAGCACATGTCCAAACCAACGTAATCGTGCCTCTCTGGCTTTGTCTCCAAACCTTCCAACCCTAGGCTGACCCTGTAATATACTTATTCCTAATCTTGTCCACCCTCATCACACCCAGTGCAAATCTTAACATCTTTAATTCTGCCACATCCAGCTCAAACTCCTGCCTTTTTGTCAATGCCACTGTCTCCAACCCATATAACATAGCTGGTCTCACTACCCTCTTGTAGACCTTCCCTTTCACTCTTTCAGGTACTCGTCTGTCACAAATCACTCCTGACACTCTTCTCCACCCACTCCATCCTGCCTGTACTCTCTTCTTCTCCTCTCTTCCACACTCACCGTTACTCTGAACTATTGACCCCAAGTATTTAAACTCATCCACCTTCGCCACCTCTACTCCTTGCATCCTCACCATTCCTCTATCCTCCCTCTCATTCACACACACATATTCTGTCTTAGTCCTGCTGACCTTCATTCCTCTTCTCTCTAGAGCATATCTCCATCTCTCCAGGGTCTCCTCCATCTGTTCCCTACTCTCACTACAGATCACAATGTCATCTGCAAACATCATAGTCCATGGGGACTCCTGTCTGATCTCATCTGTCAACCTGTCCATCACCATTACAAATAAGAAAGGGCTCAGAGCTGATCCTTGATGTAACCCCACCTCCACCTTAAACGCATCCATCACTCCCACCGCAGACCTCACCACTTTCACACTACCCTCGTACATATCCTGTACCACTCTTACATACTTTTCTAACACTCCTGACTTCCTCATACAATACCACAACTCCTCTCTAGGCACCCTGTCATATGCTTTCTCTAAGTCTACAAAAACACAATGCAACTCCTTCCGACATTCTCTGTACTTCTCCATCAACACTCTCGGAGCAAAGATCGCATCTGTAGTGCTCTTATTATGTTTTGTTATTTGAACCATGTTCTTGATCCTTTCTTAGGACAAAACTGTGAGGAATGTGTTTTTCTCTGTTTTTATGTATCCAGTCTGTGGACTGTATTTTTTGTTCCTTAAGCTTTTCAATTTATTTATTTATGTATTTGACATTTGTTAACTGGGATGATCCGACTGGGCTAAAGCCCTTTTTCAGTGGAGACCTGGGGAGAAAAGCTCCACATTACAACAATTAGAGAATTAACATGATAAAGTAAAGTACATGACAAATATTTGACAATATAAGCAGTAATAGTAATAGTAAGAGTAACAGTAATAGTAAAACAGTAAAATAGTAATAGTAATAGTAAAACATATCCCATATTAGTGAAAATAAGAAAGAGACACAGAGAGAAGATAAGAGTAACAGAAGAGAAAGGAAGAAATAAATAGAAAAAGTCAAGTTAGGTCTATATGAAGAAAATTTTGAATAAAGGAAGGGGGTAGGGGAAAGGAAAGGAGAGTCAGTAGGAAGAAAGTAGTGTTAGAGAAGGGGCAGGGTTCAAGTTGGATGATCACAGAGACAAGACCTGGTGCTATTTAGATGCAGTTTAAAGTGTTTTCTTAAATTCTTGAATATTGGAAATATTTCTCAGGGGCAAATGAAGTTTGTTCCATTGAATGGCAAAAGAAGAGCTGTAAAGAGTCTGTCCAACTGATTTTTAGGTTTGTAAATTTGCAGAAGGCATTGGTCAGAGCTTCTGAGAGATTGATGGGGAGTGTAGAGGGGGATTTGTGCAGAGATACTAGGGCAGATGGAGGGTTTATTCAGGATAGAATGCATAACAGTTGATTAGGAAACTCTAGCCAACTGAGTGTCTTCAGAGCTTTGCAATGATAAGATTTAAAAGACAGATTACCAGTAAATATGGTTACCTTTTTGTAGCTAGTTTCTAATTTGGACAGAAGTGAAGACTGTAAACTAGTTAGAATTTGTGAGCCATAGAAGAGGTTGGGGAGGAGGTAGGCATGGGTGAGTGAGATTCTAGAGTCAGGGGTGAGGAACCTTTTATTTCTATATAATAGAGCAAGCTTTTGGTGGGTTTTCTTAATACAGTGATGTACATGCAGGTCAAATTTGAGCTGGTCATCTATGGTCACACCAAGGAGCTTTGTATGGGTTTCAGGGGCAATGGAAGTGTTATTTAGTGAGGAGATAGTAAATGATGACTTGAGGTGTTAGAGGGATTTTGGGAGGAAGAGGAGGAGTTTTGTCTTTCTAGGGTTGAGAATGAGTTGGTTGTTAGTTAGCCAGGATTCAGTGAGGTTGAAGGATTTCTGTGTGGTGATTAGCAGGTCTGTAGGTTTGTCAGCAATAGAGATGATAGTGGAGCAGTCTGTGTACTGAATGAGGGAGGACTGGAAGCAAGATTGGTTCATAGGTTCATAGGTAGGTATTAGGCTATCGGCCCAAAGGCCTACATAAGCCTAGCCAGTAAGGTACCATAGCTTACACCACCCAAGAAAGTTATTTTCCTGTGCCACTGTCCAGCAGAGACACAGAAGTGATCCCCGGGGTGTATTTCCTATTTCCCATCCACTCATCAAGATTTTTCTTGAAGAGTGCTAATGAAGAACTTTGCTTGACATAGATGGGTAGCTTGTTCCAGAGTATAGGAAGTCTCTGGGACAGGAATCTATCCCTCCAGCATGTCCTGTTTATTGTGGTGACAAGGTTTAGGTCCCTAGAGCTTGTAGCTCAGAGGGACTGGGATTTCTTTAGGTGTAGCATGTCAAACAGCTCTGGGTTTGACATAGCTTTATATGTTAGGCAGAGATCACCTCGGAGTAGGCGATATGCTACGGAGTAAAGTTGGAGTTTTTTAAGGCGGTCAGTGTAGGGCATTTGTTTGAGGCCAGTAATCCTCTTTGTGAGGTACTTCTGTGGCATTTCCAGCTGCTGCAGATGTCTTGTGAGGTAAGTAGTAGTGTAGTTGGTCAGTAAAGATGTTAAAAAGAAGAGGACCTAGAATTGAGCCTATTGGGACACCCATTTTGATGGAGAGAAAGGGAGAGAGAGTAGAGAGACATTTGACATTCTGGAGAGGAGGATGGGGTGGGAGACAGTGTCAAAACCTTTGGAGAGGTCTAAGAATAGGCAGGACACTAGCTTACTGTTATCTCTGGCAAGGCAGATAGAGTTGATAGAGGAGATGAGATCAGTAGTAGTACTATGGTATGGGCAAAATCCATGCTGGGTAGGGGTAATCAGGTTTTCATGAATGAGGTAGATTAAGAATTATTTGTGAACACAGTGTTCTAGGATTTTGGAAAGTGGGAGAGTATGGCTATAGGCTGATAATTAGAGAGTTCAGTAGAATTCCCTCTTTTGTGGATGGGTATTATGTGGAATTATTTCCAAATAGTGGGGGCAGTAGATTCCCTAATGGAGAGATTTATGAGGATGGAGATTGGGTATGCTATAGATTTGGCAGCAGTCTTTAGGAAGAGAGATGGCAATTTATCAGATGATGGGGAACATGGTTTTAGTTTAAGGAGAATGTTTTTTAATATAGCTAGTAGGAACTGTTCTTAATGAGCAGGGAAGTTATGTAGTTGAGGGGTTGTAGGGTGTGAAAGATTAGGTGGGTTGGAATTCTGCATGAGTTTACTGATGGTATCAATGAAGTATGAGTTAAAGACAGATGCAGTTTCTAGGGGTGTGCTATTAGGGTAGGGGTTGGGAGTTGGAGGATTGCCTGGATGCAGAATATGGTTAATAGTATTCCAGAACGTTTTAGGGTTTCTAAGAGTAGTAGTTTGGTGAGTGTGGTAGAAGTTTTCTTGTCACAGATACCAAAGTTCCCTATATTTTTGGAAGTTAGTGGGAGATTGGGTTTTCATCCAGAGTTTCCATACATTATCTCTTTTAAGTATCAGAGACCGAGTAAAGTTAATGAGTCAAGGAGTGCACTGAGATTTGATTCTGACAGTTCTGGGAGGGGCAAGGGAGTTAACTGCACATTTGGCATGCACCTTGCAAGGCACATGCAGCAGCTGGAGAGACCACAGAGGTTCCTCACCAAGAGAATCCAGGGCCTCAAAAATCTACCATACACAGATAGGCTAAAAACCCTATCCCTCTACTCTGTTTCAAAGACGACTCAGAGGTGACCTCTGTCTGTCATACAAGGTGATCTCAGACCCTGCTTTAATGGGACTGCTGCATATCCGCAAGTCAAGCTCCACTTGAGTAACCTGCACACATGGCTTCAACCTGGATTGTCATATCAATAGGACTTGTTGGTGGGACAGATTTGTAACCCAGAGACTCCCTCATCTGTGGAATAGACTCCCTCCCCATGCCAAGCAAAGTACCTCTTTACCCCTTTTTAAGCACAACCTGGATAACTGGATGGTAAATAGAAAATAAACCCCTGGGATTCCACCCGTGTCCCTGCTGGACATGGGCATCAGGTGCTGATTTGTCTATATATGGGATAAACTCTTGGCTAGGGTTATAAGGGCCTCAGGGACAATAGCCTAGTAACTTCCTATGATCCTATAAGGAAGGTAGAATTAAACTGAAGTACAGTTTCATCCAGAGGTAGGAAAGATAGGAAGGCCAATCTATAGCTTGGAGAGAGTTGTTAAAAATCTCAGGGTCAAAATTAGTTAGCTTTTGGCATTCTTTAAATTTCTGAGGTCAAGAGTAGTGGGGGACAATCTTTGGATAAGTTTTGGATTGTGATCGCTTAAAGAGTCTGGTAGGGATTCAGGGTAGTGATAGAGGTGAGGATTTATGACTAGAATCCAGTCAATGATGGAGCTAGTATTAGTAGGCTTATGATGAAACGTGGGAGCAGAGATAAACTGAGTGTATCCATATAGG
Source organism: Protopterus annectens (assembly GCF_019279795.1). Lineage (NCBI taxonomy): Eukaryota > Metazoa > Chordata > Ceratodontiformes > Protopteridae > Protopterus > Protopterus annectens. The sequence goes on from NC_056733.1 coordinate 533,230,448, forward strand.
TTTATACGAGTGGTAGGGGAGTTAGAGCAGAGGGTAAGCCAATTGATATTGACATCACCGAGTATTATGGTCTCATTGGGTATATTATCAGACATCCAGTGAAGAATATGCCAGAGGGAAGAAATGCATTGTCAGTGTTATATGGTTTTAGCCATGTTTCAGAAAGAGTAGAAATGTTTGGGGAATTGGTTTATCCAAGAGTGAAAGTCAGTTGTCTTATTAAGGATACTGTGGATTTTGATGAAGTAAGGGGTTAGAGGTTTGGGTTAAGGTTATGTGTGTGCAGAAAGGTTTGACAGGCTGAGGAAATAGTGGATGGCTTAAAATTGGGGACATGTTTGGGATGAATGTCTCCTGAGAGTTGGACAGTGTTGAGGGGGTGGAGAAGTGTGATGAAGGAAAAGTAAGGGAAGATTTTTTGCTTGGTTCTGTAAACTGGGGAGATCATGAGAGGAAATTTGATTTTGGGGAGAGTAAATTCAGTACAAGAGAAGAGTGAGGGTGAATGGGAGGGGAGTAATGGGTATATGAGTATTTAGTGTAGTAAGAGGAAGTTGGAAAACAGGGATGTAGGTTTAGCTGATTGTGATAAGAGATGAGGCTGGAAAGGAATAGAAGAATAAAGGATATGAGGAGGGGGAGAAGAGGAGATAAGAAGGGAGGGAGAAATGTAAAGTAGTTAAGGGAAGGGTATTACGAGAGAGTGGCAAGAGTGTGATTGGAGAAGCTTTTTATGATAGGGGAAAATCGAAAGGGGAGGGAAGTAGTGGGTAGAGAAATGAACAATATGAAGAGATGTAGGTGGGGCTTAGGAAGGAGGGATTAGGCTAGATAGGTTAAGGTGCACAGAAAGAGTTAGGAGGGTGGAGTCAAGAAGGTTAGCTATAAAGGAAATTGAACTGGAGGTGGGTGGGAATGAGGGTAGGGGAGTGGCATGAACCTGAGCATAGTGAGGGCAAATGGAGTGAGCAGGACTGAGATCTGAAAGCAGTAATCTACAGAAACAATCTGCAATATGGAGAAATACCACCAAATATAACATAATCTCGGACTGCAGTTAAAAATCAGAGAGCCAATATAAGACTAGCAAGTATTTACTGTTTGCTTAGTAAATGTTCACGTATAGAGACCAATTACATATAATGCAGGAAGCAGACTAAAGTTTAGCCGTAAAACTAATATGTAAGCTGGCTGACAATATCTAAACAGAGCCAATAAATTAGGGAGAGGTAATGTTTAATACCAAGGAAAAAATAAGCCAAATTTGAAGTCTTAATTGGAAAACATAAATTAAAAGAATACTGAATGCAGTACTGACAGTGTAAGCACACTAAATCACAGGTTAAAAGGGACAGGAACATACCACTAATTAGTATAGCAGAGAAGAGGAGACCCTGAGGATAACATCATGGCAAGTGTGCACACCTCACAAAATTTAAAATGCAGCAAATTTTACAATTAACAATATGTTTAAATTAAAAAAAGATCCCAAGGAAGAGGATACATTGTTTTAAAGAGAATCCCTTACCATGGTAAACATTGTATTTTAAAGGGATACAGTAGACAGCAGTGGTTGAGAGGCTGTTGACTGCCAAATTGCAGATATAAACTGGAAAACAAAATATTGAGAATGAGAGATTAACATGGAATAATACGTAACAATTATGTAACAGAAGTATAAAACAAGGATATTACATAAAAACTCAACATAACTCCCAACAATTATTAGAAATACAATATTAAAAAAGCATAAAAATTGCCGTCAACTGATTTACAACAGTAGTTAACAGCATTGTACAGTTACATATGCATATAAAAGTGGTAGCAACAGAGAGAGCAAACATACAAACAAGTCACCAAGTAGCTCTGTGAGTGTCGGAAAACAATATTTTAAAAGTAAGAATATTGCAGCACTACAAAATTAAGAAGCATACATTCGAGACAAAGATGGCCGCCATTCTGTAGACACTGCATATCTACAGCTCTCCAGATACTCGGAATAAAAATCAACCCTGAGGTTATACTACAAGATTATTTGTAATAATCCTTGGATATAACTATTCTACTACAACTAAACATTGCCTGAGAGGTAAAAGAACAGGAGGAAACTAATCAAATTCACAGGATTAGATCTGATTGTCTGCCTGACTCTGAACAGAGTATTAAACAAAGGAACTGTCTGACTTCTGTTTCACAATGTCAAAAGAAGACAAAAGTATGGAAACAACAACTAAAACCAAATTATCAGCACTTCAGTCACCAGAAAAAGATTCAACAATCAAAAGGCAGAAGACTATAAAACAACAGGAACTTTTAAAAGCTGGAATGACAAAAAAACCAGATCAACTGGCTAACATGGAAGACATTAAAGCTGCTTTGTTGCCCATTCAAGAAGCTTTGAAAGAACTATCAAACCAGGTACTTTCTTTTGGTGCCACATGCAGTCAAATTCTTGAAAGGATGGATAAATCAGAAGCTAGGATATCCAAAAATGAGGACAGAATAAAATTGCTTACAAAAAAAACAGACATTCATGACATGGATATTCAATCTATCCAAAATAAGATTCTGGACTTGGAGGCAAGATCCAGATGGAACAACATAATTATTAGAGGAATTCCTGAAACTATCCAATATAATGATTTAATTTCTACCATCATACAAATACTTGAAATATTGTTCAAGGACTCTGATATTGCTAAGCAAATTGTTATAGAAAGAGCCCATAGAGCTCTCAGAGAAACACAAGCCTCAAATGTTCCTAGACCGGTTTACGTCAAAATTCTCAACTACCAGGATGTAAATAAAATAATTCTAACTGTTAAAAAGAATGGAGGTTATGTTATGTGGCAAAATAATAGAGTTTCTATGGGACAGTATTTACCATTGCAAATAAGACAAGCCAGACAAGCACTAGCTCCATACTGCAAGTTCCTTATTGAAAAGAACATTAAATTTCAAATGAAATACCCTAACACATTAATTTTCACAGTTGATGGATCCAAATATTCCATCTCTACAAAAAAAGAGGCAAAAGTTACCTTTTTGAAGATTTTTAAATCTCTCCCAACTTCGGAAGCTTAACTAGACTATCCAGTCTGTTTACAGCAACGTGGATACTGGGATTCCATGCTTACTATACCTCGAGGCTCCAAAATCCTTTGTTTGTTCATTTTTCTTCACCAGGCCCCTTGGTAAATATTTAACTAGTCTTTTCTTGCAGTTCCAGCTCGTCCACGAAGATTTCACGAACTTTTACAGCTTCTATGAACTGTTTCCCTTCGCGAGGCAACAGGAAGTCCTTTGGATGCTGCTGAGGGTCCGCTTTTGAGGTGGCGCATCCAGAAGTCCATCCGCGTAATGGTTCCCCCTTCGCGAACTCGAAGACAAGATTTCATGAGCAGGAAGTAGAAAGATCTCTGTAGAAGAAGGGGAAACTACTGGGATCATAAAACGAGGCTCTGTGGACTTTTAATGTATGTTACAACTTTTATTTCTGTAAAGGGAAATGTGAATTCATTCAGGTAGGATTTAAACTGAACTAATAATGTTTTGGTTAAAATGTGTTATTTAACTGATATGGTAGAAGTAGGATAAATTTATCACAGTTATTCTATTTTCTTAGGTAGTTTGCCTGAATGTGGGTGTGCTAATAATATTGTACTGTATTGTAATATTTATTTTCCTGTCTTTAGGATGTGTTTTAATACTGTAAATGTTTAGATACAAAGGGGGTTTAATGTTGGGATAGTTAGTAGATTAAAAGAAGATATTATATCCTGGCATTTCTAGGAAAATGAAGGTTATTTCTCTGATGTGATTCTGAATGTTTTGGGAACTGTGCTATTTAGGTATCATTTTATATATTCAAGTATAGTACCCAGTAAGCATAGTTAATGCTACTTGTATTCACCAATGTTGCTGTCATTACAATGTTAAATACGTTAGATTAGATAAACAATGTCAGATTTAATGCTTTAACTATAGATTAAACATATAGTGAATTATCTTGAAGCCAATAACATTATTGTTTAATAGGAGTACTGTCATATATCTGTTTAGGTTAGATTTAAATAAGAGAGTTAGATATTCTAGGGTAATATAACCAATTAATAGAACTAATAATATATGTTAACTATTAGAGAGGTAGAATAGTAATTTTGAATGTAATGAAGACTATTTGTGTTAACTAAATAATATGTTCAAGAGCTGTTGATAGTTACCAGTGTTTAGTAGGGAATGTTTTGGTTAGGTTTTGTAGAGTTAGATGTAGTCATTATAGGTTTTTTGCATGTTTTTAGTGTGTTATTTTGTAAGATAAAGAACAGATGTTTAGTAAGGATGTGTACCAATAAAAGTTTATACAGTGTAAAAAACCTATGTATGTCCTGGTCCAGCGGAATAGTGGATAGGCACTGGTTAGGGATGGGATGTCAAGATTGCTTCCAGACATTATATACTGTGCTAATACATTTGAATCTAGTATTGTCTTTCAATTTTAAAATATACTTAAAAGTTTTAAAAATCTTAGTATGTGGATAGTAGACTCATGGAATGTTAAAGGGTTCCAGAACTTGAAAAAAAGGAAATTATTTTTTCATTTATTCCTCCAGTCAAAGGCATGTTTTATTTTATTACAAGAAACCCATTTGACTAATGATCAATGGACTGTCCTTAAAAATAAGAAATGGATCAGAGAGGTGGTAGCTTCGGAAGGGACAACTAATAGTGCAGGGGTGGCGACTATTATTAAAAGTCAGTACCAAGAGAAAATTCTAGATTTTAAAATGGACAAAGAGGGAAGATGGTGTTATGTGATTCTTGTATCTAAACTTTATGATAAACCGGTGATACCTCTTAATATATATGCCCCATGTACCAATCAACAACTTTTTATAACATCACTTTATTTTATCCTGAATCAATATAATAATTACTATATAATAATAGGAGGTGATTGGAACACATACCAAGACCCCAAATTAGATAAATCAAGTTCACATAGGTCCTTTAATAACCAAGCAGTGATAGCACTACAGGAACTTAAAACAGATTTAAAATTATATGATCCATTTAAATACACAAAGAATCAAATTAATGCAAATAACTTTACATTTTATTCAAGTTGTCATAAAATGTGGTCCAGGATCGACTTTTTTCTAATTTCAGATGCACTAATGTTTTTTGATCCCTATATATACATACAAGCTCGACATTTGTCGGATCATTCTAGGATCACATTAACTCTCAATAAGGACACTAGTCATAAGATACGTTTTAGAGGTTATAATTGGACATTAAATCCATATCTATTGAATAAAGAAGATATAATAAAAGAAGTTCAAGAGTCCTTTAACCAACTACTAGCTAATCTTTCTGAACACCGTCATCCATCTGACATAGAATGGGCAACGACCAAAGCACAAATTAGAGGAATTTTTCTCCAAAAGGCTACTTATTACAAGAAATTACAAGTGAGAGACATACAAGAATTGGAAACTAAAATTAAATTACTGGATCAGGATCTAATTGGGAATTATAGTAAACAAACTGAAACGGAGTTATTAAAATGTCAGAAGGACCTTTTTTTACTACAAAACAGTAAATTATCATTTTATGAACAGAAAATGCTGGTAAAATACGCCAATCATATACAGACCCCTTCAAAGGCACTAGCGCGTATCATTAATCAATCGAAAATACCTTCTCAAATCTCTGAAATACACTTTAATAATAAAACATATACCAATACTGAAGACATTATGAAGACATTTGAACTAATATTTTCTCAAGTCTATGGTGAACAGCAGGAATTAAATATAAATAAGAGTAATAATGATTTTCTCCAGAAAATTATCTTTCCGAAGATTGGTGATGAGCTTCATATGAACTTAGTTAAACCAATTTCTTCAGAGGAGATAACTGATGCAATTAAGAAGTTGAAGCCATATAAAGCTCCGGGACCGGATGGTTTGACCACGGAATTTTATAAAACTTTTAGTGATATATTGGGGAAAATACTTTCACAGGTATTTAACTATATAACTAATAATAAAATTAATGACCCACACTTTAATGCTTCGAAAACTATTCTTATACCGAAAAAGAATGCTGATTTACAAAACCCAGATAACTATAGACCTATTTCACTTTTGAATATAGACATGAAAATTATGACATTGATTTTGGCTAATAGATTGAAGAAGGTAATTAACCTGATAATATCAGAGGAACAAGCCGGTTTTATAAATGGCAGACAAACTACAGATAATACGTTATTACTTCATACACTGATTTCTTATGCCACTCACAGGAATTTTAATGCTTATGCACTCATAATTGACACGCAAAAAGCTTTTGATAGAGTGAACTTAGAATGTTTGTTTGATATTTTAGCATGTTTTAATATACCTCAAGAATTCATTTTAACTTTAAAAAAACTATATAATAATCCCTATACAAATCTAGTTATTAATAGGAATCTCTCAAAAAGAATTCAAATTAAGAATGGTACCCATCAAGGATGTCCGTTATCTCCTATATTATTCAATCTATATTTAGAACCATTATTTCTACATATCAAACAAAATATTTATCACAATGCTCCAATAATATATGGTACGGAAATTTCCATGGCTGCTTTTGCGGATGATCTAAATATTTACTGCACAACACCTGTTTCAGATATCAAGAAAATATTAAAAGCTGTGGAAGACTTTGCAAAAATATCGAATTACAAAATAAATTTAAAAAAAAACAAGGTATTTCCGTTAAAGACGCCTACACCCTTTTCGCTTTTACCATTGGTAGGTCAGGTAAAATCCGAAGAAAAAATAAAATATTTAGGGGTTGTTTTTTCAACAGATAATAGAGACTTTTATGTAAATAATGTTAAGCTAATTTGGGAGCAGATAGTCTCTGATTTAAAAAGATGGAATAATCTGAAATTATCAATAATGGCAAAGACCTCAATTATTAAAATGAACATACTTCCCAGAATATTATATATCTTTAGAGCTACTCAAGTTCAAATTTCTAGGAAATTCTTCAAACAACTTCACACGGAATTAGGTAGATTTGTATGGGAACCTAGAAAAGTTAGGATATCTTATGATAAACTGATGACTCCGAAAAACAGGGGTGGGTTAGAGCTACCGAATTTTGAAACATATTATTTAATAATAAATGCTAATAGAATTCTAAGAGTAGTTAACTTTGATAGGTCCAATTCTAAATGGGCACCTAAGTGGTTGATTCTGAATCATAAACATGTTGCTGGACTGGGCATCAATTGTAAGGCATTACCTTTTTTAAATAAAGATACCCTTAAAATGTACGCTCTGATGGAACATATCAGAATATATATAATATCAGTACAAAGTCTGTTTAACTCACTAAATTTCTTACAATATATGATGATTTTTCAACCATTTCATAAGAACCCGAATTTGAAAATTGGTAATCAGTTGATAGATCTTAAGAAATTGCCACTTATAAGTGATTTAACCATACTTGATTTATATCCCTTTCTCGGTATCTCAATACATGACATGCTAAGAGAGATGAATCTCCTTAATTCGTATTTAATTATAATGAGACAGTTAAAGGACTTATCAATAAGCTATTTTAGTAATAGGAATTTTAAAATTAAAGAAGAAGACTTAAACATTTGCCTAAATTTATGGCAAACTCTAACACAGGACTGTAAATATATAACAGCCTCATATAGTTTGATGAAAGATGTGAAATACAATAACCAAATACTTTTATCCAAATACTGGAAGGAGAAACTGTTAACGATTGAAGATAGTAAAATAGTGAGAGCAATTAACTTAACCTTAAAATCAGTGTCCCTTCAAAAGTTATTATTTACTCAGTTGATGATATTTAATAATGCGTATTACACGCGTCTCACTCTACATAAATTTAATTCAAAAAATTCACCTAAATGTCCCATATTGTATAGATCAAACGGCTGACATTTTACACATGTTCTGGAGTTGTAAATGCATTTTTAAACTCTGGAATTCTTTGAAATTCCAAATACAAAAAATGGGATATCAACAGTCTACACTTTCTTGGGAGTTTATGATTCTTCATATTCCACCAATTAATTTGGATAGATCCCAAAGGATCATACTCATAAATATTTTTTTGTTAATGAAGCTGTACATAGCTACAAATTGGTTGAATCCATCCCAGACTTCATGGGAAAACTTTAAGAGTGTAGCGATAAAACATATCTTAGCACACAAATTACTAATTAATGATCATAAGAAAAGTGTAAATAACACAAAAATATGGGAGCAAATCTTTAATATTGTCTTAGCTTAAGGTTCCAATCCACTTTTCTCCGGGAAGTACAGACTAATTATGGAGTTTACTATAGATAAGCCTTATATTGATACTAGATTTTTATTTTCTTTTTCTGTAATACCTATTTAGAAGTATATATTTATATATAATGACTCTATGTAACTGTTGGAAGCATTCATGTATATATTGTAAATATGTTCTAGTATTGTATTAACATTTGGAAAAGAATAAAGAATTATTATTGAAAAAAAAAGAAGCATACATTCTCTAGGTTTAAGAAAGAAATTATAACAGTGCATCCAGAAAGGAGAGACCAGTTACAAAAACAATAGCTAGTTGGAGTGCACAATGTCTGAGGAACAAAATGCAGTGTACAGATGAAAACAACATTTAAAAATGGCACCAGGTCAAATGGTCCTGTTAGTAGATTCCCTCTGAAAAGAAGAAGGGAGAAGAAGGAAAACTGACAGGTTTGAATACCAATCCAGTAAATGGAAAAAGCAATGGCGATAGATAGTCAAAATAAGCTGGACTGAGATCAGAAAGCAGTAAGCTACAGAAACAATCAGCAATATAGAGAAATACTATCAAATATAACCTAATATTGGACTGCAGTTAAAAATCAGAGAGCCAATATAAGACTAGCAGGTGTTTGCTGTTTCCTTAGTAAATGTTCAGGTATAGAGTCCAGTTACTTATGATGCAGGATGCAGACTAATTTAGCCATAAAACTAATATGTAAGCTGGCTGACAATATTCAAAACGGAACCAATAAATTAGAGAGAGGTAATGTTTAATATCAAGCTGAAAATCAGCCAAATCCAAAGTCTTAACTGGAAAACATAAATTAAAAGAATAACGTGTGCAGAACTGTCAGTAGAAACACACCATATCAGCCAGTTAAAAGGGACAGGAACATACCACTAATTAGTATAGCAAAGAGGAGGGGACCCTGAGGATAATGCCCTGCAAGTGTGCACACCTCACAAAATTTAAAATGCAGCAGATATTACAATTAACAATATGTTTAAATTAAAAAGATCCCAAGGAAGAGCATACATTGTTTTAAAGGAAATTCCTTGCCAAGGTAAGCTTTGTATTTTAAAGGGATACAGTAGACAACACTGGCTGAGAGGCTGCTGACTGCTGAATTTCAGATATAAGCTGACTTACTCCAAATACTGAGTGTTTTGTCTCGATCTCTCTGTTTTACTTCTATTTTCTCTAAGCACATTTCCAACGAGGAACCAGATCCCATCTCATTTTATTGTTCAGTATGTCTCAGCTACCTGTTTTTCTATCACTAAAACTGTAGAATCCTGCTATTTTGAAATGGAGGTAAGTGAAGGATGAATGATTTGACTTGATAAAATAACAACTGCAGACAAGAGCTACTTAAACTGAAGTCACTGGCTTTTTTTCCCCTCAATATATTTATCATAGATAACTTGACAGGAATGTCTTGCATATCTGAAAATAATTTTGTAAATATTCTAAAAGAGATTTATTTAAAACTTTGAGTCTAGTTATATATGTTAATTGTGACACGATGCACTTTAAATGCAGCCCGTTTGTTAGTCAAATGGACTGATTATCTCATATTAGTCTGCTAAAAATATAAGATGATTGTTAAACCTCAAAGAGGTAGCATTTAAGGTAGTAACAGACAAAGTTTTAGTGTACGTATTGGAGTTGTGAAACTAATTTATTAATGAGGCATGATGTGAAAATATGCCAGGTTTAATTTTGATATGGTAAATGGTGGCAATGAAGGTCGTGGGAATGAAAATATAAGTGTCCAAATCCTGCTGAACTAACATGACTCCTTCTCAAGGGGCAATCAAGCTGTGTAACTTAAGAAAGCTATTATTTGTTTGCCATTTTCCTAAAGTGGTATTAGTCATATTTTCCACTTCTGGCATAACAATGAAATCACCTGCTATAATTACTGTATTTAAGTTACAGCCTATTAATCTCTGATGCAGCTACTGAATGACCTCCACATATTCACTAAATGGGGAAAAAGCTGTTCCCCATGTAAATCACAAGTTAGTACTCTGTTTTTAGTACTGGCATGTACATACCTCTCAAGTGTACCTCATTATGAGGAACGTACCTCATTTGGGTTCCTAAAAAGTTCATGTTCCTCAAAGTTCCTCGAAGTTCCACATTGAAAGACTCTGTCACACATTCAGTGTTAGGAATTTTTTTAAGTGAAATCCATGGTAAATAGAAATTAATCATATTAATTCATTAAAATATCTTCTCTATAAGTAAAGCCAGCATATTTTAACCATCCTATGACCTTCCTAGTTGAAGTTGTTAGTAAGCCATTAGAACGTGTTCCACATTTTTCCCATTTGTTCCACATTATGAGGGCTAGTCTTCCTCATTTTGGAGATGGAAGGTTGAGAGCTATGGGCATGTATCCATAAGTGTTAGTAAGTTAACCCAGTACCTAGCATTTTTCATTGAAAATAGTAATTTTGATCCATTGTGAACTTTTGTTACTAAACAAATTAATATGTTGTTAGAAAAAGGATATCTGTTTAATAAATGATGTGTATCTATTGATAAATGAACCTCCTGTAAAGAAGTGCATCTTAAATATATGCTTTTGATATATTTCAGGAAAAGTTTCCTTTTTTATTAAGTGATTCAGAGCATTTGCATTAGCTGAACATAATTTAACAAACTGAAAAGAAGCAGCAGCAACCCTGTGAATAAGTAGAAATATAAATGTTTAGATAGAACTGAGATGAAACAAAGCTAGTTCTTGATATGTAGCCAACATGGACTTCCCCAGATTAGAAGGAGAAAGCTGCTTTATCTATTTAGGATTACGGACTTTCATTCTTCCAGGGTTATGTAGGTGAAACAAAGGTTAGTTTCACGTCCTTATACTGATGCCAGATAATGAAAGATGAAAAAAGAAAAGACAAGACTAATTACATGGAAGCAGTAAAGACTTATACAAGTAGCAGACTAAGTTAGGCTTTAGCTATTTAATATGGTAGTGGCTCTCTGTTCCTTCTCAGTTTCTGCTGGTAAATCTTAAGTTAATTGTAAATCCTTATAGTCAATCTCCAACTGTACTTGTAAAAGAGGGATTATGACTCTAGCAAAATATTTCCTATTTTGCATAAACGGTATGGGAAAGGTCTGAACAACAACAGTAGTAACTTCATTATACAGAATTTCTTGTTTTATGGCAGCTTGCAGGATCAGTTGTTTTGTTAGATAAGGACATTAATTTCACAAAGGTTGAATAATAAATCCCATACTTATATGTAGGAATTTTCATATTTTGGATTAGGTAACAGTGGGTAAATATTCTAGTAAAGTACAAATTATAACACCTGAAAATGAGTTCTGGATCAACAGTCTTCATTTTTAACTTCTTACATTCTTTTTTTTAAGTTTTTTTAATCAGTTGATTAGCCTGGCTCCTCCATAGTTAGTTGTGGTAAAATTCTCTGAGCTTCAGTTACCTGCAGGAAAAAAACATCAAGAGGCAAGAACGTTGAATGCTGTTCTCCATAGGGAAGCATTGCTGATGTAATCTGTAAGCATGTGCCTGGCAATGATTCACGTCTTTTGGGAGAGTCCTTCCTTCTTTCAGTTGGTGCAGCCATGGAGTTGGTAAATAAAAGTTTGATGGCATAGGGACAAAAAATGCTTAAAATTAAATGTTTTACTATTTGGGCATTTTTTCAATAGTTTGGATTGTCAGCTTGTGGAAATCAATGACTCATAATAGAACTGACTGAATCCTCTGCAGAAAGATATTGATATCCCAAAGTGTAGAATTAATATGGAAAGTCATTGTTTGAAATTGTTATATTATTTCTTTAAGCTAAGCTAAATCAAAAATAATAGACCATGAAGCTGAAAAAAGACATCTCCAAGCGTAGTCATCATAAGCCCAAGGTATAATATTTTCAGTAATTTTAGGGTTTGTACAGTTGTTTTAGTTAATAACAGTCCATGATGTGCTTGTGTAATTGTATCTTTTTATACAACATCTACATCTTTAGTAGCAGAGGATTGTTCTCCCTTTATAGATCGTATAGATAAAAATGTGAGTGGTTATAAAGGTTTATCCAAGTCTAAGGCTTTGTTTTTATTATGAAAAACTATGAAATGAACACTGCTTTCACAGAACTCATTTCCAGTATTTCATCCCCAGGTAGCATTTTATAAATCAAGAAGAAATGGATATGAGATCTCGATAACTAACTAACTAACTAATTAACTAACTAAATATGTGGTTCTACTACTGTGCATTTTATGCCCTTCAATGTCATCAGCTATAATTATTTGTAAATTGTTCTGATCTAAAGTTACTTTCCATTTAAAAAGTGCGACAGGGCCTATTAGAGCCTGAGCATTTAGAGACAAATAAATTGAAAATTAATCTGAGGGATCTAGCATTTTATCCAATCATATGTTTTGTTTAACAAATGTTGCTTGTGAAACAAAAAGATCTTCAAAGCAAATTTGTTCAGCGTTGCCCTTATTCTTTGCATTCGTATGAAAAAACATTAAGGAAACAGATGTATAGTCATCTCTCTTGCTTTACTTCTAGCTCGGTATTGGCATTACATGTCTATGAAAAGTGCACGTGTTCCACAACAATTGTCTTTTGCAGCATCTGTAGACTGAGAAGTAGAGTTTGTAATGTATGTACACATCATGTACACCTTCATGGCTTCACTCAACTAGTCCAGTCACCAACCAGGATAAATAAAAACTCCACCAAGCACACTACCCTGGATTGGATACTAGTCAGTAAGAGCCCCCAGTCATATATAACAGGCTGCTTATCAGATAGCCTCAGTGATCACTCCCCAACATTCCTACTCAAAAAATACCTATACCAAGCTAAACCTGTCATCTACCATCAAATACGTAAAAAACTAAACTTTAACCCACTCACATTCATCTCATCCCTCAAAGAATGTAATTGGCATCCTCTAAAGTTCCTCAGTCTAGATGATGCAGTTGAATTTTTTAATACTACCTTCCTGAACATCCTTAATTACCATGCCCACATAAGATTCTCCAGAACCAAAGCACAACCCTCCCCATGGCTACAGAAAACCACTAAGTCAGAAAAGAAAAACAGGGATAAAGCCTGGGAGCACTGGCGCAAAACCAAAACCCCCTCAGCTAGACAGAAATTCCTAGAACTACGCAACAGAGTCAAAAAGCTAATAAAACAGGACAAATCCCAATACTACCAGTCTGCCCTAGTCGCCTCACAACACAGCCCCAAACAATTCTGGTCCTCCATAAACTCCATCCTCCACCCAGGTAAAGTCAGTACCCCTCCTCCTAACATCCCTCACTCCTCAGAAAATATTGCTACCTCATTCAACACACACTTCACCCAAACCATACTATCACTAGCTAAACAACACAACCCCCCTCCCCTCCAACCTACACCTTCAACGAGTAATCTCCCCACTGCCTTCTCTTCTTCTCCTGTACCTACCTCCAACATAAAAAAACTCTTAACTAAACTTAAACCCACCAAATTAGCAGCAGGCAGCCTCCCAAGTGAATACCTACAAATCGCAGCTGATGCTCTGGCCCACCCAGTATCCATCTTGATTAACCGATCTCTGTCAGAAAGTTATGTTCCCACACTGTGGAAAGTATCGCATATAATTCCCCTCCACAAAGGCGGACCCTCCACAGAACTAACCAATTACCACCCCATAGCTATTCTCTCTCTCCACTCTCCAAAATACTAGAGAGATGCATACACTCTCAGGTCTCAGACTACCTCCTTACTAACAACCTCCTTTCCAGTACTCAGCATGGTTTCCGACCAAACCATAGCACCACCACTGCCTTACTCTCCTTTACTAACACTATCCTTCAGCATAAAAACAATGGCTATCTTTCCTCTGCTACTTTCCTAGACCTATCTAAAGCATTTGACATGGTCCCACACAAACAACTTATCTCTGTCCTCAATAACCAATCCTTCTCACAATCGGTCACCAACTGGTTTCAGAGTTACCTGTCTGACCGCCAACAATCCGTTGTATGGCAGAATGACATATCTCCCCAACTACCTGTCTCCATAGGGGTTCCCCAATGATCCATCCTTGGACCGCTACTCTTCTCTGTTTACACCAATAATCTAGCCTCTGCCACCAAACATGGCACACTCATACAATACGCAGATGACTCGACCATCATCTGCTCAGCCCAGTCCCTACCAAAACTGCAAAATGTCACACAGGAAGCCTTTTCCTCTGTTGAAACATGGTTATCCGATGCCCAATTAATACTCAACCCAAACAAAACTAAACTACTCATCTTCCAATCCACCAAACATACTCAAAACAACTCTCACTTTAACATCACGGCGAAAGACAACACCACTATACACCCAACTGAACACACCAAATTGCTAGGAGTGGAAATAGACAAACTAAAATTTGACATTCACATATCCATGACTATAAAAAAAGTCCACAAAAAACTAGGAGCGTTATACAGAAATAAGCAATTTCTCACCAAAGCAGCAAAGATTTCAATAGCAAATTCCCACCTTATCTCCACCCTACTTTATGCCTCTCCAATATATACCAACATAAGGCAATGCGATCTAAACAAGCTAGAGACCTGCTACAACAAAATTGCCAAATTCGCCACAGGGGCATCCTACCGTAGTCACCACTGTCTCTCACTTGCTGAACTGAGCTGGCTTGAACTCCCTCACCTCCTTCAGTGGTATCAACTCTCACTCGCCCACAAACTAGTAAACCATCCACTAAATGTCCCATCCCTCCAGAATTTACTCCAACCCTATCGCACCACCAGACCACTAAGATCTAGCAGCAAAAATCACTTGCAGATTACTAAAGCCAATAACTCTGCTAGTGAAGCACTATTCTCTTGCGCCATAGCCAAATTATGGAACTCACTCCCACCCACAATTACCTCTATACCATCATGCACCCACTTCAAAACTTTACTAAAAGCACAACTAAAAGCATGCTGGCTATGCCCTTGCAACTCCCACTCTAATATCATCCACCCCATCCAACCACTACCTTTCTTTCCACTCCACTAACTACCTTGATTATAGCAAGCTCAGATGCTCATAAGCCAGTACTTATTATACAGCACAAACTTCTTCTTCTTGTAACATTTGTTAACGTCTGGTATGCACTTCACAAATAAAGATTCTAGTTGTCTACTGATGTACTATGTTCTTCATCTGTAAATATGTTGTAAGTAATTGCTATGTAAATTGTTATTCACTATGTAATCCAATGTATATACTGTCTGTTTATTTTAACTGTGGAGCTTTTCTCTCCGGGCCTCCTCTGAAAATGGACCTACGTCCAGTCGGACACTCCCGGTCAACAAATTTAAATAAATAAATAAATAAATAAAGTATGCATGCTGCAACCAAAGTGAATAAGTGACAGAACTAGCTACAAAGAGATTATCTTTGAAGCAGATTACTTTCTAAAGTTGCTGGTCTTCCAAATTTGGCCAGTATGAAGGGTTGCTAAAGCTTTTATGTGTTATCCTGTTAGGTTACAGTTGTTCATAATTTTACTGTAATATTTTCATTAAGTAAATAAAAAGAATAAAACAAAGTAACAGTTGATTGGTTAATTTCACTTGATCTTCTCACTTGTTAAGCCAGTAATGCACCATGAGCTCCCTTTTCCCTTAACACACTCCACAATAGCCTTAATGGTTCTTTTTTTATACAAATACTCCAATCTCGCTAAATATACAATGCTAAAAAGAATTGCTTTGTGTGTTTATATCTTATTATAGGCCAGTGCAGATATCTGTTAGGTTTTCAAAGCTTAGGTTTTCAAAGCTGTAATTCTAACAAACTTGTTTTCCATCTCTGCACTGCCTTAACGAAGTGTCAATTTTATATATGCAAATGGCATGTCATACTGGCTTGTACTGCATTTAAAGTGTTTTTGCTACTCTTTTAACTGCTTTTCTGCAAAAAAAAAAAAAAAAAAAAAAACAAAAGCAAAAAAGAAAAAGAAAAGTTCTAAGCTTGTTTCTCACCTTTGCTGTAACTAGTCTAGTCCAGATATAGATTTGCTGTATCCAGGACTGTTTTGTAAGTTTCTGAGCCCCCCCAGACCATTCTGTGTTGGAGGGAAGTATTCTAGCTTATCAGTGGGATGGTAAGCACTAGGTAGCCAATCTACCACAAGAGGAGTGGTTTCTGGCACAGAAATTGTAGTTTACTGGTTGTTTGGGCAGTTTTTCCATCCCTTTCAACTTTCTGGTTTAAAGTCCATGTCTGCGTGGTTTGTACTTGTTTAAGCTCTGCAGGTCCAGTTTTGGCATCCTGCAGTATACAAGAGCAATAGGAAGGAGAAAGAGATACCCTAAGTGCTTCCATTTTGATTTTTTCATAATTTACTGCTCTCTGCACTTGTTTGTCGTTTTTAATTTATCTGCATTTATTTAAAATGTATTTGAATTAATATTGTTACATACTCAAGTGTACTAGCTTGTACTGCATTTAAAGTGTTTCTGCTACTGTTTTAACTACTTTTCTGAAAAAAAAAAAAGTTCTAAGCTTGTTTCCCACCTTTCATGTAACTAGCCTAGTCCAGATACAGATTTGCTATATCCAGGACTATTTTGTAAGTTTCTGAGCCCTCCAGAACTTTCTGTGTTGGAGAGAAGCCTTCTAGCATATCAGTGAGAGTGGTAAGCACTAGGTAGCCTATCTACCACAAGAGGAGTGGTTTCTGGCCCAGAATTTGTAGTTTATTGGCTGTTTGGGCAGTTTTTCCATCCCTTTCAATTTTCTGGTGTAAAAGCACATGTTTGTGTGAGTTTGCACTTTTTTAAGCTCTGTCGATCCAGTTTTGGTGTCCTGCAGACTACAAGAGCAACAGGATACATTCCGGTAACTCCACAACAAGAACAAATATGACTCAGTCATTGTCCATGAGGGTGTAAATGACCTGAGACGTACCTCCCTGGACTACATGAAAAGAGATGTGATGGAACTCTTGGATTATGTGGCCCAGGCAGGTATGACCCTAGCACTGAGCAGTATTCTACCGTCACCCAGAATGATACCACAGTACGAGCAGAAAATGATTGACTTCAACAATTGGCTAAGTTTCTGGTGTCATTCTAAGGGGATCCAGTATCTGTCTGCCTGGGACGACATGATCAACAGACCTCAATGCTTTGCCAGAGACAGCCTGCATCTGTCACCTCTGGAATTCCAGGTACTGACTAAGGCTCCTGCCACCCCTACAGTGCCTTTGTTAGGCAGTGTTCCAAAGACCAAAATTCCACCGTAACAGCTACAGACAAATGCAATCTGAGGGTTATGCTGCTCAATGCTAGAAGTCTAAATCTCAAGATGCACTCGCTCGAAGCTCTCCTCAAAATGAAAAATGTTGACATCTCTGCTGTAAGGGAGACCTGGTTTAAAGAGGCAGAAAGCACCCCTGCACTCCCAGGCTACAACTCATTCCATACCTTTTGGCCCCAGAATATGGCCAGAAGCTCCAAAGGTGGTAGTGTTGCCATATTTTTAAAGGATATGCACACATCTAGACTGGTAGCCCAGCATAATATATCCGAGATACTTCAGGTACAACTAACATTGGGTAAGATGGCAATACAAGCCATAGCCTGCTACAGAACCCCAAACATGTCCCTAGACTCTCACTCCAAGCTCCTAAGCACCCTAGAATCTATCAAGGTCCAGCCCAATACTCTCATACTGGGTAAGCTCAACTACCCTTTCATCAACTGGGAAAAATATTCACGTACCAGTGTACAGACCCAACACTTTCTGGAATTTATCAATTCCAATGCCTGGGACCAGCTCATTCTGATCCCCACAAGAGGAAGCAACATCCTCGACCTGGTTATCACCAACATGGAAGACCGTTGCTCCACACCTATAGTCAATTCCTCCCTTTTTAAATCTGACCACAAACTGATCACCATGGGAATCTCCCATCTCACCTACACTATGCTCTGAGGTGACCACCATGAAAAACTTATCTAAAACCAACTTTGGGCTCCTAAAAACAGAGGTGGTTAACTTCTCAACACCCATGTCAATGGAAAATAGCTGCGTAACTGCTAAATCATACACCAATGCACTGTATGAGCACGTACACAAATGCATGAACCTTGCCATACCAAATAGAACTAGGATGCTCTCCTTCAAAAAAAGGAAGCCAATCTGGTGGTTGCCAGCCATCAATAAACTCTGCAACAGAAGGAAGAAACTATTGCAGAAAAAAATGAAATCACAAGACTGGAAAACCTCCCTTATCAGTCTCAACAAAAAGCTGAGATCCCTTATCAAATCCTCTAAAGCCAGCTATGAAGGCAGAATTGCAGCTGACACCAAAAACAACCACAAAGCTTTCTATAGCTATATCAAAAACCTCCAAAGCAATACCTAGATTTGCTCTGAATTATTGCACAATGACACCTACTATATTGAGCCAACAGATATAGCCAAAATACTGGCTGACAGATTCAGTGCCAACTTTACCCCCCCCCCAAGGGCCCTATCACAATACCAGAAGAAAGCCTAGTACCCACCATTTCTGTGACACAGGTAAAAGCTGCATTGTCCAAAGCCAAGAATACAACATCCATGGGACCTGATAATATCCCTGGCGGCATTCTACATAAGCTAGAAAACAAACTGACACCACATCTGTGTGCCCTGTTCAATCACAGCCTTACCTCAGGCTTTGTCCCTAATGAATGGTGCACTGCTACAGCCATCCCGCTCCATAAAGGGGGAGCAACTACAGACCCTGGGAACTATTGTCCCATTAGCCTGATGAGTCTGGTATGCAAAGCTATGGAGCACATCATTATGGGCCTGCTTAACAAAGATATAGGCAATCTCCAAACTCTTGACCCCACGCAGTTTGGCTTTGTCAAGGGGAGATCCTGTCTGCTGAATCTGGTTGACTTCTTTGAGGCAGTCACCAAGGCTGTGGATGAGGGTAAGGCAGTGCATACAGTCTACCTCAACCTGGCAAGACCTTTGATACCATTCCCCACTCAAGTATCATTGATAAACTCATCAAACTAGGCATCAATCCTTACATCACTAGGTGTGTTGCAAATTGGCTCACAGACAGGACCCACAGAGTGAAAGTTGGGGATTCCAAGTCAGACTGTCGACCAGTCATGAGTGTAGTCCCACAGAGCTCGGTCATGGGGCGTCTCCTGTTTGGCATCTACTTCTCAGAAGTCCAGGCCAATGCATAAGGACTCTGGCTGACCAAGTTCCATGATGATTGCAAGCTAAGAGTCATTATCAACTCCCCAAGTGATGCAGATATCCTACAAAAGGGCCTCTCTAAGACCAATGACTGGTTTCAGAACCATGGCCTGAAGCTTAACACCAAAAAATGCGTTATTGTCCCCTTTGGAAAAAACTCATTTCCCATGAATTACCACATTGATGTGAGCCCACTGAACACTAAAGGGGCCATAAGAGATCTGGGCACCCAAATCTCTGGCCACCTCACCTTTGACCACCACATTGGCACTGTGGTCAGAAAGTCCTTCTATGTGGCACATCTTATAACCAAAGGTTTCGCATCCAGGAAGAAAGAGGTCATCATTCCTCTCTACTCGTCCCTCATTAGACCAATCATTGAATATAATGCCCCATTTGACATGTACCTGACCAGACACCTACAACAGATGGAGAGCCCACAAAAGGACCTCACAAAAAGGATCCTAGGCCTTAAACACATGTCCTACATGGACAGACTCAAGAAACTTCAGCTATTCTCAGTCTCTTATCGTCTACTTAGATGTGATCTCTGGTTGACTTACAAAGCCATATCTGACCCAGCCCTACTTGAAACGCTACAACTAAAAAAAAATCCCAGTCCCCCTGTGCCACACGCTCCAGAAATCACAGCCTCATTACCACAATTAACAGAACATGCTTGGGGGACAGGTTCATCTCCCAAAGAGTGCCCATACTCTGGAATAAGCTTCCCATTCATGTCAAGCACAGCACCTCACTGGCCCTCATCAAGAGAAATCTTGACAAGTGGATGGGTAACAGAAAGTTCACCCCGGGGATTACTCCAGTTGCCCTACTGGATAGGGGACTGTGAACTAACATCGAGTGGCATGGTGCCTGGGCAATTTTTGGGGGCTAGGCTTGTAAAGGCTCCAGGGCTATTAGCCTAGTACATACCTATGAACCTATGAACCTATACTTCAAAGACCCTGGTAATCACTTCTTAAGCAACATCTACAATTCCATGCAGTATTTCATATATTGCAATTAAACAGAAAACATCAGGACTTCAATGGCAAAAAATTACAATACTTATCATTTTGTTTATATAGTGAACTATAAATTATCCCTATCCTTAAATATAAAAGTTTCTCCAACAAGTATCCTTGTGGAAAAGGATTCACTTTAGCTGTAGGTGTGATTTATAACAATTTATTGACCTCAGCAAATGCATACAGCCAGGATGTATATCTCAGGGTGCCTCAGCAAATGCATACAGCCAGGATTTATATCTCAGGGTGCCTCAGCAAATACATACAGCCAGGATGTATATCTCAGGGTGCATTAGCAAATGCATACAGCCAGGATGTATATCTCCGGGTGCCTCAGCAAATGCATACAGCTAGGATGTATATCTCAGGGTGCCTCATCAATGCATACAGCCAGGATGTATATCTCAGGGTGCCTCAGCAAATGCATACAGTCAGGATGTATATCTCAGGGTGCCTCAGCAAACGCATACAGCCAGAATGTATATCTCAAGGTGCCTCAGCAAATGCATACAGCCAGGATGTATATCTCAGGGTGTCTCAGCAAATGCATACAGCCAGGATGTATATCTCAGGGTGCCTCAGCAGATGCATACAGCCAGGATGTATATCTCAGGGTGTCTCAGCAAATGCATACAACCAGGATGTATATCTTAGGGTGATGACAAGAGTAAAAACTACATAAATTGTATGAGCTTTCCTTTTAGAAATATTAGATTCAAACAGGAAAAAAAAGAGTGTGAAACTTTCTTGATCTGTGGCTGGGAAAAGCAAAAGTTATAATGTATAAGCAACTGAAGGGTTTTGGGGCACTAGACAATGCCACAGATGATTATGACTAGATCACTGATCACAACCACGTTTTTACTGCATCGGAAAAATGGATTCAAGAACTTCATCTTGAGAGTGAAGCTTAAGCTGTGAATTTCTTTAATCCATTTTACAAATACCTTAACGAATGATTACAATCACCATCCTTATCATATTTTTTGTAATACAGAAAGAGTCTTAGCTATCCTGATGTAATAAAGAGCATGAAATCGATGACAGATTTAAAAGCTATCACACATTTTGTGCTGCATGAATGATGGGTGGAAGAAAAGAGTACTCATCATCCTGCAGCTTTAAATGGTGGTCGATACTAAACTCTGCTACATCGCAATTGTTTGTAAGGCAGTATGAAATGCTGTCATCTGTGAGGGGTAATGACAACTTCATTAATGACTGAATTCATATGTATAATTGTGTTCTATTTACTGCACGATAACATTAAAAAAATAACTTGGGAAGAGATAAGTTATGTGTCATGTTAGATAGGCCCTTTAAGTAAAAGAAGGTTAAATTGACTTGCTTAGATGTGTATAATAACTAAAAAGAGATTGCAGGATTCAAACCTGGGTCTCTACATCTTTGTGGACTTCCACATAACACATAAGCATCACAGTCAATTGATGCAGCCCACTACCTTGTTTTCTGTAATACTGTTTCTGACTACCTGTTAGGCAATGATGGAAAAGCAAACATATATTTGTTCCATAGTCAAAACAACCTGCTTGGATTTGTGTGATGCCTTGTGATGTGTGTTGGTCCAGACATAATCCTGTCACTGACTTGTTGGGATCAGGACTTTTCTCTCACACACTGAGGTCTAGATCTTCCAAGAATACCATCTGCTAGTCTTGGTGTACCTATCACTGATGTTCACAGAGGGCTGACAGGCAGTCTGGCTTCCCCATTAGTTTTTTGTCAGAACAACATCTGGCACTGCTGCATTGCAGCTCAGAGGGAAGTCAGACAGGCAGACTAAAGGCAGAAATATGCTTCTGTCACAGGGACTCTTCAGATACACAAGCTTCCTATAGGGTGAAATGAAAGAAAGCCATGCTGGTCATATATTTTGTCTGTAGAAATATAAAAACTTTTAACAGACAGCTTTCCGAGTGTAGATTGTATTTTAATTGTAAGGTGTACAGCTGCACATTGCACACTTAAAATATAAAGACATAAAGAGCAGCCATTGAGAATACTTCAGGATTTATCTTTTGTACAATCCCCTGACAAAATGCGTTATAAATATACCTGTATTTTATCTAAAAATGACAGCATGCTTCAAGTAGCATGAAACAAAAGTACATGCTTCATTTTGACCTTAGCCATACTTCCTGAAGTCTGTAGTCTTGGTTTGCCTTCATCACTAATATTGTCACATCTACTGGTATTTTAACAGGGAATTCACTGCTGTAAATGCAGTATATTCATGACTTGAGAAAATAAAAATTGGGTCAGCACCTTAAAACTAGAAAATAAGAAAATAGGCATTTAGAATCAAGGTAGTCTTTGCTGAAATTGAATTTATAGGATAATATACCGGATCAATACTGACTAATTTATAGAGTAAAGTAAAAATAAAAGCCAGTTAAATTATCCAAATACCGTCATTAACAAAGTGTATTAAAGTAATATTCATAGGGTCTATATTGTATTGTCGCAAGCTGACAATATCGAATCTGATATTGTCGGCATGATAATATCGAAAGTGAAGAATATTGGCCAGGTAAACGGAAATCCCCGTAGGGGGAGATTTCCATTTACCTCAATGTAGTGCGGTCTCGGAGTTGGTATATTTAAGTAGCGGGGTTGTGGGGGGTGCAGGGGGGCTTGCCCCCCTGCCTACACCCTTTAGTTTTTTTGTTTGTTCTTTTTTTGTTTTTTTATACTAGTTCTATATTTTACTGCATCGATCAATTGTGTTCGACATTTATTGCTTCAATGCAATAAAATTTCGGCAAGGTAATATAAACACGTATTCATACAAAGCAAACAAATTTAGTCTAGGTCTAATATACTATATAAGTTATTTATTAAACATTTCTTGAAGTTGGTTGCCTGAGCAGTGGAGCCATTTCTTTCACAGCATGGAGTCAAAATTAGCCACTGTAGGAAGACAAAAACTGAAGCTTAAACAATTAATACAAAATAAGTAATTCAGTATTAAGAAAACAATTTTAAATAGGCAGTCATATGGTACAGAAATCTAAAAGATAAATGCTGCAAAAACTGGTGTCATGCAATATATATGATATAGTATAAAGGAGAGCACAGTGATGCTGTGCTTAGCATAGCTGCCTCTTTGTGTTTGGTTCTGTAGTTCAATTCTTGGTTGAGGAGCATTCTGTCTGGAGTCTGCACGTTGTTTCTGTTTTTGGAGGGTGCTCCACTTTCCTTCCACATCCCAGAGCAGGTAACATAGATGAATTGTGCTACTCCAAGTTGTCCTTAGTGGAGAGAGTATATGTGTGTGTGTGTGTGTGTGTGTGTGTGTGTGTGTGTGTGTGTGTGTGTGTGTGTGTGTGTGTGTGTGTGTGTTTATGTATGCATGTGCGTGTGTCTGTGTGTGTCTTCTGTGATGGATTGATTTCCATTCAATGTTATTTGATGCATTGCATCCACTAAGTGCTGGCGTAGGTTCCAGCTCCCCTGTGACCTTAAAATGTATTAGGTAGGTTACCAGGAAAATATAAACAAATATATTACATGCTTTTATAATGCTACCTAGCTCTTCATTGAAGAGTGTTGTACAATTCGAAGAAACCCTTCTTGCAATTTCCTATGTAGATGCCTATATTTTATAGAAGTTAAGACTATGAGCTGCTTCATGCTGTCTATGGTTTGATATCACCAGCCTTTATTTGCCTGTTGTATGACTGAGCAAAGGAATTAACCAGACTTTGCTCTTGGGTTGCATCTGAAAATGGACTCTGTGTCCAGAGGGCTTACCCAATTAACAGATAAATTGCAAAAAGAAAGGAGTATAGATTAACAGGCAGAATTGTTTATTGCTATTTTTTGCCACTCAGTCAGTTTTTGGGTGACAGAGTAATTTGTGCCAGTTATTGTGGAAATGAATAAAGTATTGCAGCACAACCTGTACTTAATTTTCTGTTCTGCTCTGTAAATGTTGGGAAGGCTTGCAATCTAGCTTTGACATGTTTTTTTTAGCATTCAAGAAAGTTAAGGAAGACTTTTTTCATTCATTTTCTTATACCTGCTTTATTCTGTTCTGGGTCTCTGGGAAACTTTTAACTTAGTCCAGCATGTAACAGGTGTAAGAAAGAAAACCATTTCTGGATGTAATGGCAGTCTGTCCTGAGGTCTACACACCAAAGGACATTTTTGGGGATTACAACTACATCATTTATCCAGAACAGTTAATTTCTTGACTCCCATCACTTTCCAAACTGATACCTGTCCTGCTTAGCACTTACTATAATCTTGAAATCACATGAAGCTTCATCCTAAGTATTGTGTGCAATTCTAGAGGCTATACAAGGCAGGAGGAATATGATTTTATTGAAAAAAGTTCAGACAAAAGCCATCAGAAAGAGAGGATCAATTATTCTATACTGAGACCAGAATAAGCAGAGAGTAACACAAAGTTAACCCAGAATTGTTACTACTGGCTGCATTGAAGGAATAGATATATACTAGGTTAATTACCACAAGGGCCTCTTAAAGCCAAGCCACCCATCCTGAATGTATCCAACAAGTTTTCTGCCTTAGCGGTCATTTTAGAGCTATTTGTAGGTTTGGGATTGCATAGTTAAACATTTACAGGTTGCTTTTAATCATTGGAGACATAGGTGACAAACAAGGGGTGAATTTCTGATTTCCAATCCACTGGTCCAGGTTATTCTTTAATAGTGTCAGGGACGAACCATCTGCTTCACATGGATGGGAAGTCTGTTGCGGAAAAGGGGTATTATCTGAGACACATACCTGTCCCTCCAATATGTCCTATTTATGTTGATCTGCTAGGTCTGATGCTATTTGTTTTGTGAATATTCAAGAGGTCCATCTGAGTGGGATTCGGGGATATATTGTATGCCAGACATAGATCACCTCTCAAAAGTCTGTAGGAGACAGAATATTGGGATAGGGCTTTGTGGTGCACTGCATAGGACATGTTGTTAATGCTCTGTATTCTTTTTGCGAGGAACTTCTATGGATGTTCTAGTTGTTGCAAGTGCCTGGTCAGATACACACTGAAGGGAGCATTGTACTCAATGTTGGGTCTGATGAGTGTCAAGTACAATGGAATGATGACTTTCTTGGACCTAGATGTCATATCATTACTTATAAGCTAAGCAACACAGAACAATTTCCTTAATACCTTAGACATGCCCATTGAAAGTCAGGTTACTGTCTATACATGTCCCTAAAGCCCCGATAACTGAGTCAAGACATAGGGGTGTGCTATCAGTGAAGCAGTTTCCCAGAACAGCTGGCTTCCAAAAGGTATTAGTATGCATTTATTTGCACTGAGTTTTAAACCGTGTCTATGGCACCAGTTATTTATCCATATTATCCATTCCTGGAGGATATTAATGTTTTGGGGGAATTCTATGACTGCTCCTAGTTTTCGGTCATTTGCAAACTTTATCAGCCTTAATCCCTTGATGTTGGCCTTGACATCCAAGAAGTACATACCAAAAATGAAATGACCCAACACTGAGCCTTGAAGGACTGCACTAGTGATCAGCCTCTTTGTGGAGGTGGACTCACCTATTCTAGCTTCCTGGGGCTTATTTGAGAGCCATCTGACGATCCTGCATGTAACACAGGGGTTTAAGCCTAATTCTATGAGTTTATTTGCAATGTCCAACTGAAGGTATTGTAGCAAATGCCTTGGCCAGGTCAAGGTAGGCAGTATTCACCATTTTTCCCTCATCCATTTCCTTGGTGCCCTTCTTGAAGATGTTTACCAGACTGAGTAGGCATGTTCTTTGCTTGACAAAGCCAGTCTGGATTAGATCTAGTGCTGGTTTTCAATGTCATTATTAAACATTTTCATAATCATTCTTTACATGGCTTTGCATATGAGACTAGTCAGACTAATATGTCTGTAGTTTCTGGGGTTCATAGAAAACTCATCCTTATGCACAGGAATGACTTCATTTGCATGACACGAAGCCTGACCTGAGGTTATGATTAAATGGTGACTCCAGTGATCCTGATATGTGGTGTTTCATGATATTTAGGAGGCATCCTGGCAGGTTATTGGAACACATTAATGCAGTGTGCTTGGCCTTGGAGAGTGCGTTTAGGACCTCTTCCCTAGTGATGGGCGGGGTGATTACCATCAGTGGTATTTCTTGAGGAATGATTGAGAGTTAAAATTGGAGCTGAATTTGTCAGCTGGTAAATTTGCTTTATCTTCCTTCTCTGTGTAGGTGGCTCCATTCACAATTAGCTCTGCAAACTGATATGTACAGCCTCTGACATTATAGACATAGCTAAGGAAAGCCTTCTCTGTCTCTTTGACCTTGGAGGTTATTTTTCCATTAAAACTGGCTTTGAAAGCCCTGATTTGCCTTCTGAGTTGTTTGTTTTGATTGATGAAAGAGTTGTTATCCTGCTGGATGTTGTAGTTCCTTTCTTTTGCTATGACTTTCTTCCTTATGTTGTACAGTGTGTTGATGTTTGGATTCCACCAAGATGGCTTGTTTTCTAGTTTGTTCTGAGCTTATTCTGGTAGAAACAGCTGTCTATATGCATTTAGTAACTTGATTGCTTATAGTATCTGTGAACAATTCTACAAAGGCAACTGAGTTCTCAGGGTTTGGGGGGGGGGGGGCTTGACATTTTATCAGGTTGTTACTTAATAATAGGAAGTTTACCTAATAATAGTTCTGAAATGCTAAGAGGTTAGCTGGGTAACATGTTTTATTTCAGTGTAGACAAATTTATGGTCTGACCTTACCAGAGAGAACATTGCATGTCAGGGAGGCATCATTCTCCCATGTTAGTGAGGACCACGTCTAGTATTTTTGCTTCCCTGTGGACACGTGGACTATCTGCGAGATATACCTGTCCCTTCAAACCATTTTGTTGATGTTGCAGAACAGGTTTAAATCTCTAGACTGAGTAATTTTGTTAACACTTGACTTACTGATGTGTATTAAATCCATCAGTAATGGGTCAGAAGATGCCTTGTCACGGGTCAGCTTTTAGCAGTCTGTAAGATACTGAGTATAGTGACAGGACTAGTCAACTATAATTCATTACTTTGAACATGTGCCTATTGTCACAGCACCCTAAGTCACAGTTTCTATCTAGATCCTCTGCACCACTGTTGCATCTATGGCAGAGGATAACAATCACTTCCACCTTACAGTCATCTTCAGATTTATTCCCCAGTAGCTGGGTGGTCAATTTGACTTCTGAGGAAAAAATACCTAATGGTAAAGTGCCCAGAACTGAGATCTGTACCCCTCCATCAATTGGTAACATAGTGCATGGGAGTATTTTCTGTGCTCCTAACTCTTACTGCTCTACTAAGTAACTGGGTTTTAAACTCTACAACAGTTACTTTTTTATTTTTAGCTTAAGCAATATACCTACAAGCAGTATATGGTCAGCACGAAGAACTATGTCTTTGTATTTGTAATGTCATTTATTTTATTTTGCCTATATTTTGTAGACGTTAGTCATACTAGACAAGAAGAAAATTAGGATACAACAGGTAGCTCACAAAGACAGAGCAATAATATAGTAGTTTTATAAGTTAATAAGTTGGTGTTACATGCAGCTAACCGAAGCATGTACATTAATAAGAAAAAAAGAATTTGAAAACATTTAATTTAGCAACTTATTACAGAATATTTGATAGTGGCTAACACATTAGTGACATTATGCATTACTGAAGGTACAAATTCTGTGTGATTAATTGACACCAAAAATGTAAAGACAGCTATCTCAGAGCACTAGTTTTTATACATTATTTGTATAGCCTAAGGGATACGTCTGATATTTATTTTCAATTATGATTCATATGATCATATGATTCAAATATGTTTTGTTATGCTACATTGTCTAAATGAGTATCTGTAATGGCAGTTAGGAAATTATCAAGTAATGTATGTCAGAGAATCTACAAGGAAGAGGAGCAACAATTAAGTATATAAGGAAGTAGTGATAAACATTTTTAATAGCACATCATTAAAAGCCTTTATCTTATGACAATAGTACTTCCTTAACACAGATAGAGTATTCTTCCACCAAATATAAGGGGCAGTTTACTCCATAGTGCTGGAATATGGCAACTAAGATAGTTGTCCCCTGTGTTGTGCTTGCCTTTGTCATATTCATTTAGTGTGGCAATGAAGAACTCACTTGTCTGCAGAAATAATGCCATGCAAAAAGATAGGATAGATGTGGGCAGTGCTTCTTAGATGACTTTGGCAGAGTATGAGCTCTGCATCTTTAACTGCTGAGCTAGCCTCACCCAGACAAGTTAGTGTAAAGCATTACAAAGCAGAGCAAGGGAGCAACATTAACTGCATAATGTATGACATTTTATGCTATTTTACATTTTATTTTGACATGTATATTGAAATACCCTAATGCTTATTTCGCCATGAATGAGTCTAGTTTTCAGTACTGTCTGTTCTACAGCTTCTCTGATTTCATGTGTCAGCATCATGCATAAAGTGTTGAGTTTAGCACATCCACAGTCTGGAAATATACCATGGAAGTTGCGTGTTTATCCAATATGGGAGGGGAATGGAGGTAGTGGAGGGATTTATCACTGTCAGGAAGCACACATCGTCTTTAATCACAAGTCTGCTTTGTGTGTCTGCTGTACTCTGTCAACACATCATGCTTTATAAGCATGCAGTGAGGACCCTTCTGCTGCTCCACGTAGCTGTAGCAGTCCTGGAAGGGTACCTGGGGTAGTGGTAATCACCACCATTCAAAACTGGTATCATAATTTATGCAAAACATGTTCCCAGTAGTGTGTATGTATGTATGTAGGTATGTATGTATGTTCTTATTTATCTCTTCTTATCTTCTATGCACTCTCAGTGATCAACTGTGACAAACTGATGGTAAACAAAGTCATCAATTTATAGTTCATTCAAAAATTAAATTCTGTTGTTACAATATGAATATATATATATATATATATATATATATATATATATATATATATATATATATATATATATGGTTCCCTTCAAAACATCTAATTCTCATAACATCGAATCTCAAAAACACTGATACCACAACATCAAAAACCCAAAACACTAAAAACTTATAACATCGAAATTCATAATACTGAAAATGTATAACATCGAATAGTGTATCATCAAACATGTAAATGTTATAGTTTAATCTGTTAATCTTGTACGATCACTATAAGATGTTATCATTTTTATTTATATATTTATTATATATGTATATATATATATATATGTATTGCCAATCTGTGTGTAAGCCGTGGTGGTGCAGCGGTAGTGTTGTCGCCTCACAGCAAGAAGTTCTCCCGTTTGATTCTTGGCTGGAGTGTCTTCTCTGTGGAATCTGCATGTCCTCCCCATGGTCAAGTGGTGTTGGAAAGACATGCATAGAATGAGCATGCCTTTGTTGAAGGTTGGGCGTCGAGCTGGCACTTCAGCACTGTAAAAATCTACTGCCAACCATTAGCAGACCAGAATTCTGCTGTGGCGACCCGTAACCAGGAGAAGCTGAAAGAAGAACATTTTGCCAATCTGTATGTGTTTTTAGGCCATACAGGTAAGTGATTTAGACATTATGTGTGCATTCTGTATTGTGAATGCGATACAGTGGAGTTAGGAAATTAACATTTTCCACTGTAGTGTGATCTCGGAGTTGGTATATTTCATTTACGAGGGGGGGTGTGGTGGCCCCCCACATGGGGAATGCAGAATGACTTGCTCCCTGCAGAAACATACTAAAGAATGTATTTGTTAGTTTGGTGCTGTTATAGGTGGAGAGGATGTTATTTAAATATGCTTTGTAGTTTTCTATGTTATGATGCAAAGTTTTAGTGTTCTGAGTTTTCAATGTTGTGAGTTTACAGTGTTTTGAGTTTTCAGTGTTATGGTCTCAGTGTTTTGAGATTCGGTGTTATGAGAATTAGATGTTTTGAATGGGAACCATATATATATATATATATATATATATATATATATATATATATATATATATATATATATATATATATACCTACTGTGACGCCC
Organism: Protopterus annectens; assembly: GCF_019279795.1. Lineage (NCBI taxonomy): Eukaryota > Metazoa > Chordata > Ceratodontiformes > Protopteridae > Protopterus > Protopterus annectens. The sequence continues at coordinate 533,261,128 of NC_056733.1, forward strand.
GTGCAGTGACCCAGTAAACAAGGAGCCTCAATCCTCACCACTAGCACCAGTGAGGGGTGTGCACATTGGGGGGATAACACGTACACACACAGTAAAGTACAATTTCCCTTAAGAGCACAACAGATCACAGTCAGTCTGGGGATAGTTTCTCCCTTTCTCTCCAGATCCCCAATAAGACTCCCAACTGACACAGCTATAGGGTCCAAATCTCAGCCAAGTGGTCAAGCTAAAACCTCCAACACCCTCTCTGTCCAATCAGTGCTTCATGTCCCTGCCCAAGCAGCTGACACACACTTTAAGATATGAGTTATATACAAACACACAGACACTCCTGGGGAAGGCTGGCAAAGGTTCTCCAGCTATGCCCCCTTCTCTCCAGATTATAAGGTAGAAATCACTGCCTCCAACCACTATTATCAGTTACTATAAGGCCCTTCCCACAGTGTGACCAATTTCACTGTGTAATATTACTGTTATCCAAATAGTAAGTGTGACAAACAGCAAGAATATTGGAGTGGCTTGGAGAGTATTACCAAATACATGCATGTACTCTCTAAGAGCTTAAATTATCTTTACACAAAGCAGCCACAGTTGAAAGGTTTAAAATATTTAATAATAAATAAAAGCACAAGACAAATCTCATCAATTTAACATAGTGCTAATCAAAAGTTCAGAGATTACAGGAAACTTTTAAATAAATATTGCAGGATAGTCTGACATAAATACAGAAAACAGCTAGGCTAATCTGGCTATATTTCTATCTAACTCTAAGAGAAATCACTGTTCTAAATACTACTTACATACAGAGCAAGCAAGTGCTGGTGAGTTGTCAGATCCAGATCAAGATACAAAATGCTCAATCTTTCTCTCTGAGAAAGTCTTAAATTGATAATACCCAGTACTGCTGAGTCATTTCACATTACATCATTTTTATCACTTCACCTTTAGTTCCCAGGCTAACAGAAGCTCAAAATTTAGATTTCTTTGTAAGCTACACCTGGCCAGGAAGCCACAGCAATACAATACACTTTTACATGTAAAATCTAGAAATTATCTCTGTCTTAATACTTTCTTTGATACTTCCTCCATATTTATTATTTTTTTTTCTTCACTTGTTGATACTGGCACAATAATGCTGATTAATTTATCTCCATTTTACCATTCTGAATTCATCTGGCAACCAACTAAATTCCTGCTTTTATGTATATATTCTGTATATGTTACTGTAATCAAACCAACTAAATTCCTGACTTATTTATATATTCTGTATATATATATATTACTGTAACCACTATGTGTAACACTGTTTCTACTTCTGTACCAATTAATATTTAATTTTTTTTGCATCTATGTTCTTGTCAGAACTTTTCTTCCAGGGCCTCCACCGAAAATGGGCTCTTTTAGGCCCTGTGGACTTTACCGGTAACAAATGCAATAAATAAAATAAACAAAATTAATAACAATAGAAAGGATTTGCTAGCGCAGACATCCCGTCTCTGAGCTTGAGATCAAACACAGTTGTAATGCTTTACTTAACAGCTTTCTTCCAGCAGGGTGCACTGTGGTTACGTTTTTGAAGCTCAGTACAATATATACTTTAATCATAACATATAGTTCTCTTTACATTTGTAAAACAAGCCTGTGTATTACATTAATATTTACAGTGACATAGAATTATAGCAAAACACAAGCCTCTTAACTTTCCTTAAGGACTCCTCTTGAACCTAACGTAAGAACAAATTCAAAAACAAACGAAACAGAGTCCAAACTGGCCATAATCTTTTATTATAAAAACTTAAGCGGTTTCAGATTAAAAACCCTTCATCAGACAAACTTCACATAATCATGACAGTCTTTAAATATTAAAACATTTCTAAAAGCAAGTATTCAAAGGAAAATTTAGAAAAAACTAAGAACAATATAATATCTAACAGGGAAGCTAGGGCTAGACCATGGTTTTCTGATAATAAAGGACAGCAGGGAGACAACATGAAGCCATCTAATAAGTATGACAAAAAACCCAAGGTAATGCTATGTTATAGTAACAATGTGTAAGGTATATGTGATATTATTAATCAAAACTGGAAGATACTAAGATGTGACAATCACTTGAAGGATATTTTAGATGAGAAACCTAGATTTACCTTCAAGAGAAATAATAATATAAAATATATGTTATGCATAGAACCTGGTTTAAAAAATAAGAAGGCTAACAGTGTTTCCTCTGCACACATGAGAACAGGGACTTTTCCCTGTAGCCATTGCAAAAAATGTTCAAATGTGAATTATTATTTTATACATCCTGTTACAAATAGAAAATACACATTTGAGTTTTATGCAGATTGCCATACAGAGAATTTGGTTTAACTGGCATGCTGCAAATCATGTCCAAGTTTTTATTTTGGAAAAACTAATTGTAAGTTAAAAACAAGAATATTGCATCATTTGTCATCTATTAGAAGGATAAACATAATGCATTGTACCAGCATGTTTCCAGCTTTCCAGATCATACTTTTGTTATTATGCTTCTGCATGTTACACAGTTGAAATAAAAGGGGGGGGGGTGGCAATGTCAATGATACAGAGTATGCAGAGTTAAGATGGATCATACAGTTGGCTGCTGACAACCCACCTGGGTTAAATAGTTCTGTACCTTTAAAACCAGCCTTAAAGAAAAGGCGGGTCAAGTATAGAAAGTAATTGGTTGCTTTTAGAAATGTTTTAATATTTAATGACTGTCATGATTATCTGAAATTTGTCTGATGAAGGTTTTTTAACCTAAAAGCACTTACGTTTTTATAATAAACGATTATGGCCAGTTTGCCTCTGTTTCGTTTGTTTTTCGATTTGACATAGAATTATCTACAGAATTCTATCTAGCTAGGTTGGCACCCTTCACAATTCTCCCCCCCCCCTGGAGAACTCAAGCTAGTTTTTCAAGAGACCCTTGAGAAACTTTGCTTGGAATGGTTAGGTCTATCTGGGTATACCTTACCCCATTCCCTGTCTTGAGTCCCCATCTGCGTTGGCATTGCTAGTCCCACTGCGGTGCTGCACTGACATATCATATGTTTGCAACTCTAGGTTCCATCTTAGCAACTTGGCATTTTGCTGCCTGGCTCATTGTAACCATGTTAGGGGATTGTGATCTGTAACTATAGTGAATTTCCTTCCATGCAGATAAGGCTGAAGTTTCTGCATTGGCCTTGCTATGACTAGATATTCCTTTTCTACAACTGCCTAACATTCCTCCCTGGGTTGGAGACTATGACTGTGATAAACCACTGGGTGCTCCTGTCCCTCTAAAGAAGTCTAGTTAAGTACAGCCCCCACCTCATGCTTCAAAGCATCTACCTGCACAACATATTCTTTGCTGCAATCTGGACTGACTAACACAGGGGGTCATCCCAAAGCTACTTTAAGCTTCTGGAATGCCTGCTCACATGCTGTGGTCCACACTACATTATCTGGCCTGTTTATCCTTGTCAGGTCTGTGAGGGGAGCAGCTATGGTAATATAACTGGGGACAAACTTTCTGTAGTATCCTGCTGTCCCTAAAAATGCCCTCAATTGATTTTTGGTAACAGGTGCAGGCCATGCCTGAATGGCTTCCACTTTGGCAGATTCTGGCCTGATCTTACCACTCCCCACTCTATGGCCCAGGTAGCAGACCTCTGGCATACCCACCTGACATTTGCTCAGCTTAATGGTCAACCCTGCCCTCTGTAGTCTGCCCAGCATGTTGAAAGTGCTCATGCCAGGAATGACTGTAGATGGCAATATCATCTAGGTAAGCAAGGACAAACCCTCCCTCTCCTGTTAGGATATGATTTACCAGCTTCTAGAAAGTTGCTGGGGCATTTTTCCTCCCAAAGGGCATCTTTTTGAACTCATACAAGCCAAAAGGAGTCACAAAGGCTGACCTCTCTTTAGCACTGGGAGACAAGGGCACCTGCCAGTAACCCTTGGTAAGATCAATGGATGTAAGATACTTAGCCCCACCCAGCTGCAATAGGGCTTCATCTGTCCTAGGCATGGGGTAAGCATCTGACTCTGTGTGACTATTTAATTTCCTGTAGTTCACATAGATCCTGGTGTTGCCATCCTTCTTTGGCTCCAGCACCACTGGGGAGGCCTAGGGACTGTCAGACTCTTGAATTAACCCTAGTTTCAACATTTCCTGTATCTCCTCCTTCAGAGTCTGTTTGACTTTCTCAGGAACCCTATAAGAGGATTGCCTAATAGGCCTTCGGGGTCCTGTATGCCCCTGGTGCTGCACCAGGTGAGTGCACTCTGGTTTCCCAGTGAGCGTGTCTCCAAACTCCTGTAATACTGCTCGGATTTCTCAGACCTGGGTAGGAGGTAGCTGCTGGGACATTGCTACCCCTTCCACTGAGGTGTCAGTCCGAGCCTCACTGAGGAGATCAGTCACCAGATCTCCCTCAGACTCTTCCTGCAATCCACTGAAAATACTCAGCACAAGGACCTCCCTATCATGGTAAGATTTCATCATGTTAACATGATATAATTTTTGCCCCTGCTTCCTGCCTAGCAGTTTTAGCATGCAGTTAACATCACTGACCTTCCTTACCACCTTGTAGGGTCCCTCCCAAGCTAGCTTGCAGTTGTCTGATAGGAATGAGAACCATTACCTGCTGCCCTATAGCATAGTCTCTAGCTCGAGCATTCCTGTCATACCATACCTTTTTCTGTTGTTGGGCTTCTGCCAGGTTCTCCTGGGCCAAGCCCATGAGTTCCTTGAGCCTTGTCCTGAGGTTTAGGAAATATGCCACAACAGACTCCTTGTGAGATTCAGACTCATCCTCTCACTCCTCACAAATTAAATCTATAGTTCCCCTCACCCTATTCTCATACAGCAACTCAAAGGCTGAAAAACCCATAGATTCCTGGGGAACCTCTCTTTAAACAAACAACAGTTGGGACAAATATTTGTCCCTCTCCCTCTTAAAATGATCTGCAAATGCCTATAGCATGGACTTGAGTGTAGAGTTTAACATCTCACCAAGACCATCAGTCTGGGAATATTGGGGGGGGGGGTCTTTAGGTGCTTCACCCCACAGTACTTCCACAGGCAAGCCAGTAGGTCTGACATAAATTTGGCACATCTGTCAGTCAGTATTTCTTTTGGGAAACATACCCTGCTGAAAATCCCTAACAAAGAATTTGCCACTTTTTCCACCTCAATGGCAGACAAAGCCACTGCCTCAGGGTATCTTGTAGCATAATCAACTACCACTATGATATCTTTTTCCCTGTGGAACTTGGGGTACTCAGAGACCCCACAATATCCATAGCTACTCTCTAAAATGGCTCCTCAATCACAGGCAAAGGCAACAAAGGAGCTTCCACCTTGTCTCCTGCCTTCCCTACCTTCTGGCACTGCTCACAGGTCCTGCAGTACCCTGTTACATCTCTGGAAATCCCAGGCCAATAAAAGTTCTGCATAATATGTCTCTTTGTACGTTTTATGCCCATATGACCTGCAAAGGTAATATCATGGGCTATGGCTAGAAGTGCCAGATGGTAGGCTCTAGGCACTAACAACTGCTGCATTCTCTTCCCTTCTAGCTCTCCTTCAGTGGCCCACTATCTATACAGTAACCCTTTGTCCCAGTATACAGATTCCCCCTTCCTTTGAGAATCAGGTGCCTCACTAGCTACCTGCCTCCGGTCTTGTAATGTAGGGTCTGAGAGCTAAGCCTGTCTCACCTCTCTCTTTGTAACTCTTCCCAGCTCCCCTTCCACAGGAAGTCTGGTATCCCCTGACAGTGGTGCCTCACTGTCACCCTGGGTACTACTGCTCACCTCTGCCCTTGCAGTCATTCTGTCCAAGGGACAATCAGTACCCACAAGCAGCTGTGGCTCACATCCAGTCTCACTGTTACAGGGTAGCTCCCTCCCAAAAGTAACCACCTCACCAGTCCTGACTGCAAATATGTGGTCTGACTGGGTCTCCCCAGGCTACCAGACCCACAAGCTTGTCTCCAAGCCTGACTGCGTGCAACTGCATGAGCACATGGTACTGCATTATCAAAATCATTCCCTCTCAGGACATTTGCAGGGATATCCTCAAACACATCTACTTACTGACTTCCTTTTCCACCCTTCCAGTCAAGGTGAATCCGAGCCAAAGGTATTTGGAATGAGGTCCCTCCTAAAGCTCTGACTTGAGTAGATTGCTCAGGCCAGTACTGCTCCTCTGTAACCATTGCAGGCTTCACAATGGTTATATCAGAGGCTGTGTCTCTCTAAGCAATGGCCTCTTTGCCATTTACCACAATAGGATATAACCTCTGGTGGTAGCTTGGTACCCTTGTTGTCTCAAGACAACATACTGTTGGCATTTTTTCCCTCACCTTTTGTTCCCCACCTTGCCTCCATGGACATCTATATGCCACATGGCCCCACTGGTTGCATTCAAAATATTTAACCCTAGATCATGGACATGTACCTGGACTATTGGCTTCCCCTGTTTACTGTCAGATTCTGTTGGGGCAGTCTGGGCTGCCCACTATGGGTTTCTTTAGACCCATGAGCAGCACTGGATGTCCCTTTCCTGTGCAGTGATGCCCTGCTTGCTAGGTATAGGTCTCCCTTCTTCCCTAACTCATCTGAAGTAGCACATTGTCTATCAGCTAACCAGATCCTCATGTCCTCAGGCAAAGTGCTAAGGGCTTGTTCCCTCAGCAAAATGTCTGCCAGCCCTTCAGAAGTGGTGACCTGACATCTACTTACCCACCTATGAAAATAAGTGCTCAGTTCAGCAACATATTCACACACACTTTCATCTGCCTTGCATCTATGCTCACGAAACTTTTTCCTATAAACTTCGGGTGTTAGCTTAAAAATGCTAGCAAACAATCCTTATAAGCAGCAGTATAATAAAAAAAAATCACAATCAGATAATTTAGACAGCACAGTTACAGCTTTACCATGGTGTAAGCGGGTCAGGAACCATACTTGGAGCTTTTGGTCAGCATCATACTGTTTACATACCCTCTCAAACATATGAATGAAACTTTCAAAATTATCCCCCTGTGTAAACTGCGCAAGAAATTTACTGACGTTTTGTGCTTCTGAGGTCCAGTTACTCCCTATCTCATTACCTCCATGAATCTGGTGAAGAGTCAGCATCTCCTTTTCATTCTGCCTCTGCCTCTCCTTCTCCTCAGCTTCCAGGTGTAGCAGTTTCTCATTCTCTTCAGCCTGTAGACGTCTCAGTCTCTCTGCTGCTTCTGTTTCCATATGCCTGGCCTCCAACTCAAGTCTCTTTAGCTCCAGATGGATTTTAAATTCTCTGCAGAAAGGCTGAGCTGCCCATTTTCTGAGTGTTGCACATCTCCACGGTTAGTCTGATTGTCCTCCTGGTTGCTATTTTCTAATGCAGCTGTAACTAAAGCTGCAATAATTTTTGCTTTAGTAAGGTTTCCATGCACCAGTCCTTTAGCCTGGCACATCTCAGCCAAATGGCTCCTTGTCAGCTTACTGTACTCCTCTGCTGACATTCTTGCCTGCTCTCCTTGATTAACTAAGCTAAAAAAGAAATAAAACAATTGTAATCTGAACTCTGAATATTCACTGGGTGGCTGGTTTAAAATACAAAAACACCTTTAGTGATGTACACAAGCTACATGAATTCACTATCCACACCACTACAAGCCAATTAGTATGTGATGTTGCTAACTCACCAATATCAAACAATTAATATCTGATGTGGATATCCCACCACTGCCAAACAATTAATATGTGATGCCCATGCACTGACCCAGTAATCGAGGAGCCTCATTCCTCACCACTAGCACCAGTGAGGGGCGTGCACATTGGGGGGGGGGTAACAAATACACACACAGTAAAGTACAATTTCCATTAACAGCACATACAGATCACAGTCAGTTTGGGGCTGGTTTCTCCCTTTCTCTCCAGATCCCCCAATAAGACTTCCCACTGACATAGCTATAGGGTCCAGATCCAGCCTAGTGGTCAAGCTAAAACCTCCAGCACCCTCTCTGTACAACCAGTGCTTCATGTCCCTGCCCAAGTAGCTGGCACACACACATTTTAAGATATGAGTTATATACAAACACACAGATACTCCTGGGGAATGCTGGCACAGGTTCTTCAGCTATTCCCCCTTCTCTCCAGACTATAAGGTAGAAATCATTGCCACCAACCACTATTAACAGCTACTATAAGGCCCTTCCCAAAGGGTGACCAATTTCACTGTGTAATATTACTATTATCCAAATAGCAAGTGTGATGAACAGCAAGACTATTGGAGTGGCTTGGACAGTATCACCAAATACATGCAAGTACTCTCTAAAAGCTTAAATTATCTCTTCACAAAGCAGCCACAGTTGAAAGGTTTAAACATATTTAATAATAAATAATAAAAGCACAAGACAAATCTCATCAGTTCAACATAGTGCTAATCAATCAAAAGTTCAGAGATCACAGAAAACTTTTAAAACAATATTGTAGGATAGTCTGGCATAAATATAGAAAACAGCTAGTCTAATCTGGCTATATTTCTATCTAACTCTAAGAGAAGAGAAATCACTGCTCTAAATACTTCTTACATACAGAGCAAGCAGGTGCTGGTGAGTTATTGTCATATCTGGATCAAGATACAAAATGCTCAATCGTTCTCTCTGAGAAAGTCTTAAATTGATAATACCCAGTACTGCTGAGTCATTTCACATTACATAATTTTTATCACTTCTCCATTAGTTCACAGGCTAACAGAAACTCAAAAAATACATTTCTTTGTAAGCTGCACCTGGCCAGGAAGCCACAGCAATACAAGACACTTTTTACATGCAAAGTCTACTAATTATTTCTGTCTTTATAACAACAGAAAGAATTTACTGGCCCAGACATCCTGTCTCTGAGCTTGAGATCAAACCCAGTTGTAATTCTTTACTTAGCAGCTTTCTTCCAGCATGGTGCACTGTGGTTAAATTTTTGAAGCTCAGCACAACATATAGTTTAATCATAACATATAGTTCTCTTTACATTTGTAAAACAAGCCTGTGGATCACATTAATAGTTATGACATAGAATTATCTACAAAATTCTATCTAGCTAGGCTGGCAGCCTTCACATATACATATAAAACAGATCCTTGTAGTGAGGTTCAATATACATCTCCTACCCATAAAACCACAGGGAAAATTGGTACTTTATGAGCTGCAGTCTGAAACTCCTTAAAATCAGGAAAACAAACCCAGTAACATTATACAAGCTCATTTGAAACTTTAAAGTAATCGAGCACTTATAATTTGTTTAGAAATGAATACAAACTTCTCTACAACTAAACTGCTCATTATTAACTGCCTCTGTTACATGCACCCCACACCGAGAATTTATACTCCATCATATTAATATTCCCAGAACTTGCCAGCAAGAAAAGTGACTTGGACATTTCCACCTGCCTTGGTAAGAAGTGGACAAGTTTCTGCCTAAAGTAAGGTGCATGTACAATATACATACATTGAAGCTTCTACCACTTGCCCCCTGTCACATAAACTGGAGATGCAATGGTGGAATCAGATAATGGATTTCACTATTAAACTCATAGGTTCATAGGTTCATAGGTAGGTATTAGGCTATTGGCCCTAGGGCATATATAAGCCTAGCCAAAGGGTAACTTGGCTTTTGCCACCCAATTTATTTTATTTATTTTATTTATTTTACATTTGTTGACCGGGATAGTCCGACTGGATACATGTCCATTTTCAGCGGAGGCCTGGGAAGAAAAGCTCCACAGTGACAGAAGGTTAATACATTGAGATAATACAAAAAATTATCTCCTATAGTAGAATATACAAAAGAGGAGACACAGTAAAGTGTAAAGAGTCTATAATATACAATATCAAGCATACAAATAAAAGACAGAGTATGACATACCTTTCTCCTTCTAGGCTAACCACTTCAGTATGGTTAAGAGGAAAAAAGAAAGAGGGGATGCATCCGGGAATAAGATATATACTGTCTGAGGAAGGGTTAGTCAGGACTTGAGCATTGGCAGAGCCAATGCTACTGAAGATGGTGATTTAACCTTTTTTTGAAAAGGTATAGGGAGGAAATGATGGTAAGGCTGGGAGGGAATTCCATATTTTACCAATGGCATTGGTGAAAAGTGAGTCACCCCCTGCATTGTTGGTTTTGACTGTTTAAACTAGTATCTTGTTAGAGGAACACAAACTACTGAGATTATTGTAGGGTCTGATTAAGTTTTTCAGTGCAGGAGTTTTGTCAGGTTGTTTCAGGATTTTAAACGCTTCTATAAGTTGGGTCTGCTGTAGAAGGTTAGTGAATTCTAGCCAACCCAAGTTTCTTAGGTTAATACAGTGGTGTGTTCTGTAGGGCATGCCAGTAGCAAATCTGGCAATATGATTATAGCAACGCGATAATTTATTTAGTTCAGCTATGTTGAGATTAGTGAGCATAGGGGAGGCATACAGGAGGGTAGAGAGAAGATGTGAGCGGGCAATGGTCACTTTTGCTGTTGGAGTAAGAAAAGATTTCCCAAGAAAATTATTTTCCTGTGCCCCTGTCAAGCAGAACCACAGAAGTGATCCTTGGGGTGAATTTCCTATCTCCCATCCAATCATCAAGATTTTTCTTGATGAGTGCTAATGAGGAGCTTTGTTTGATATAGATAGGTAGTTTGTTCCAGAGTATGGGAAGTCTCTGGGACAGGAATCTATCCCTCCAGCATGTTCTGTTTATTGTAGTGACAAGGTTTAGGTCCCTAGAGTGTGTAGCTCGGAGGGATTGGGATTTCTTTAAGTGAAGCATGTACAGCAGCTCTGGGTTTGACATAGCTTTGTATGTTAGGCAGAGATCGCCTCTGAGTAGGCAATATGCGATAGAGTAAAGCTGGAGTTTTTTGAGATGATGTGCATAGGGCATCTCAGGGGTGTAGCTAGGATATTCAAATTTGTACTCACAGCTCTCAAACTGCTACCCCCCTCCCCAGCCAAGCTACGGCCATTCTCATAATTCACGGTTCGCTCTTTTAGTGTCGATGAAGAGGCATTCGCTGTAATGCCTCTTCAGTAATATAATATAAATTCACTCAAACTCGGTTCCTTGAATTGGAAATTAACCTGAAATGTCAGTTCTTTGAAAAATGTAGCATGGTAGTTGGGGTAGAGAATTTATGCTTTTGTTTTCTGTAGCTAAGGTACAGGTTTTGAGCTTGAGTAAATTACTAACCACCTGCTACCCCTAACTAGGATGTTTCATTCACACACACACCCCTACCTTCCTCTTAGTGCAAGAAATATGGACAAAGCCTAAAATAAACAGGGACATATATTAAATAATGCACTCAAGAGCTTAGAAAGTTGCTAGAATAACAGGATTTGTGCCAGTATGAGAAAGTTGCTAGAATAACAGGATTTGTGCTAGTAGGAATTTTTCTAAAGAACATGAAGTCTGAAACTCAAATGTCTGTAATTATGTAGCAACTTCAGCCTTCAAATGATTTTCTAGAAAATCACAAAATTTATGAGGAACAGACAAAAAATATGGGGCAAAAATCTGGACATTCTGCAAAATGTGGACAGTTGAGAGGTATGCTACCTACCTACCACACACACACACACACACACACACACACACACACACACACACACACACACACACACACACACACACACACCTCTCAACCTCTTAGAGCAACAAACTCATAAATAAAACTGAGGCAAAGGCCCAAAAATAAGGACATTTTTTTTAAATATTGCTCTTATAAACTTAGAAAGATAATAGAATAGTAGTTGGTCTTGCATTAGTACAAATTTTCTGAAAGGTATGAAATCTGAACCCCAAATGTCTTCCATTACTTTCTAACTTCAGTCTTTAACAATTTGCCACTAATTTGCCAGAAAACTGCAATTTTATGAAAAACGGACCAAAAATGTGATGCAAAAATATAAAATTGCCAAACAATACAGCTGAGAACCTGTCAAAGAAGGGACACCATTTTAATATGAGCACAGTAACTTAGAGCAGCTGACAAAATTAGAGAATCTACACGCATTTCTGAAATAAAAGTAATGTATAACTCTGATCATTACAGTTATTTATAAAAGTAAAGTAAACCCTCCACGTTTTCTTCCAAAATTGCTATTTTGCAGAGCGATTATTAGGGGGAGAGCAACATTTTGAGCCAAAATTGGGGACAGCTGAGAGGTTTGTATAAACTTAAGACAGTTGCTAGAATATCAGGTCTTGCTTTAGCATGCATTTTTCTGAAGATTATGACCTCTTAAACTTAACGTCGGTCATTATTTAGTGACTTCATTCCTAAATGATTTGCCAGAAAAAGTTTTATTTTGCATTTTACAGCATGGACACCAATAAATATCTGCTAAACAAAGCAATGCAGTCTCACAATGAAACTAGACTTAGCATTAAAACTTCTCTGCCCTTGAAACTCACATTCATTGAAACAGCACTGAAACCCACATTCAAAGAAAATACATTTTGCCAGTGGCAGATAAAGATTAACTTTGGGCTGTTTTCAAATCATAGGCCCCTTGCACATGAAATATACATGTGCTCTTTGATACACCTTCCATCATAAAAGTCTACTCACACTTCTACAGTCCACCAGTATCAGTAAATATGCACAATCTCTGAACTTGTAAAAGCCATCTGCATAATTCCACATTAGAGAAATCTGTAACTAATGAAGAGGCTGCTGCTAGCAAACAACTTTATATTTTATGGTTTCATCTACAAATAATTTGCCTGTTGCCCTTGAGGAATAAATTGCCTATGTTGCATTAAAAACAATGATACGCTAGTAATATTGCAATAGGAAATGGATGGCAAACTGATAACAGGTTCATAGTTACTACTAGATATCTTTGCCAAAACAGACTACAACATCCACTCCCCTTTACAACACAGTACAGTATCAGCAATGCATCTACCTACTGTGGGAGAAGACCCCCACAGCTTTCTGCATCAAAAGCAAGTACACTACCTGTTGTGCTATTAACAGTACAAGCAGACACAGCATAAGCAGCACTAAACTTAAGTTCCCCTGCAGCTCTCAGCTCCTTGTAAAATGTTGACACTCAGCTGTATCTCTGAACTTTGCAGCACAAGAAATCTGGAAAAAGCCAACATTTATTGGGGGGGGGGGCAAAAGCCCAAAAAACAGGGACACATTTTAAACATTGCTTGTATAATTTTGAAAAGTTGCTAGAATAAAATGCTGTGTTATCACCATGCATGTCTTGAACCCAGAACTTCTCACCTTAGCACAAAAAACCTGGACAAACATCAGAAACAATAATGGGAGAAATACTTCATTTCTCACCATAGCTCACAACCATTCACACCTTAGCACAAAAAACCTGGACAAACATCAAAATCTGAACAAAGTTCAGAAATGGTGGTGGTTAGGGACTTTCGGCTGTTCTTACCCTGAAGCAAAGGTACAGGATTTAAGCCTGAACACCTACAGCCAGCAGGTGTATTATGTGGGGGCATTTACACACACACTCCTACCTTTGTTTCCCTTCTGATAATCCATTTGCGACCTACCTTTGTTTCCCTTCCGATAATCCATTTGCGATTGTTGCTCGCAAATTCGCACACCTTTGTTTCCCTTCCGATAATCCATTTGCGATTGTTTCCCGCTCGTGAATCCATTGCTTGCCTTCCAAGTTTGTTTCCCGCTCGCAGCCAGCCAGCCAGCCGGACATGATGTGAGCTCACTTCCGACTGGCTGGTATGCTCCTTAAAGGAGCCAACACCCTTTAAATATGTACGTTTTTTTTTTTTCAAAAAAGCTACCCCCTTCTAAAAAAGTTGTACTGAAATCAGTACAGTGTGTATGCCACCCAACGTCCCTGGGGCATCTGTTTGAGGCTGGTAATCCTCTTTGTGAGGCATTTCTGTGGTCTTTCCAGTTGTTGTAGATGTCTTGTGAGGTACATACCAAAAGGGGCATTGTACTATATAATGGGTCTAATGAGTGATGAGTAGAGGGGAACAATGACCTCTTTTTTCCTGGATGAGAGCCGTTTTCTTGATGAGGTGTGCCACGTAGAAGGATTTCCTGAGTACTGTGGCAATGTGATTATCAAAGGAGAGACTACTGTCCACCTGTGTCTAAAGGTCTCTTATCACACTTTCGGTGTTAAGTAGACTACTGCCTATGGGTACAGAGTTTTTACCAAAAGGGATGACAATGCACTTTTTGGCATTGAGCTTGAGGCCATGGCTTTGAGACCAGGCATCTGTCTCAGTGAGGCCCTTTTGTAGGATGTCCACATCGTTAGGAGTTTTGATTATGGCTCCTAGTTTGCAGTCATCTGCAAACTTTGTTAGCCAAAGACCTTCTGTGTTAGCCTGCACTTCAGTGAAGTAGATACCAAACAGGTGAGGACATAGGACTGAATCCTGTGGTACTCCACTTGTCACTGGTCTGAAGTTGGATTTAGAGTCTGCTACTTCACAGTGTGGGTTCTGTCAGTGAGCCAGATGGCAACCCATCTTGTCACATAGGGATTTATACCTAGTTTATTGAGTTTATCTATAATTCCAGAGTGGGGGATGGTATCGAAAGCCTTGGGGAGATCTAGATAGGCTGTGTGAACCATCTTACCCTCATCTATGGCTTTGGTGACCACTTCAAAGAAGTCTATCAGGTTTAAGAGACATGATCTGCCTTTTACAAACCTGAACTGGGTAGGGTCCAGAGTTTGGAGATTACCAATGTCATTGTTTATAAGTTCTATGATGATATGTTCCATAGCCTTGTAGACCAGGCTCATCAGGCAATGAGGCGGTAGTTCCCGGGGTCCGTGTTGGCTCCCCCTTTGTGGAGCCAGAGGTTAGGCTATGATTGAACATGGTACTTAGGTGGGGTGCAAGTTTGTTCTGTGGTTCATGTAGAACGCAGCCTGGGATGCTGTCAGGTCCCATGGATGCTCTGTTCTTGGCTTTGGAGAGTGTGTTTTTTACTTGTGCAGCTGTGATTACAGGAACTTTGCATTCTTCCGGTATAGAGATGGGCCCTTTAGGGGATGAGAAAAGGGTAAAGTTAGCACTGAACCTATCTGCCAGGATGTTGACAATATCAGTTGGTTCTGTATATTTAATGCCATTGTGCTGTAACTCAGAGTAGATCTGAGTGTTGCCATTGAGATTCTTGACATAGCTATAGAATGCTTTGGGATTGTCTTTAGAATCAGTGGCGATTTTGTTTTCGTAACTAGCTTTGGAGGATTTTATGAGGGATCTCAGCTTCTTACTGAGGCTAACCACGGAGTTCCTCCAATCATGGGATTTTACTCTTTTTTGCAACAGTTTCTTTCTTCTGTTGTAGAGTTTGTTTTTGGCAGGGGGACCACCAGATTGGCTTCCTTTTTTGGAGGATAGCATCTTGGTTCTGTTAGGGATTGCACAATCCATGCACTCGTGTAAGTGCTTATAAAGTACAATTGCATAGGATTTAGCAGTCGTACCTCTATTGTCCGTCAGCTGGGTGTCATGAATAATGGGGTGTAGCATAAACAGTAATCAGCTGTGCTTGTCAGTATCCATGGAACAGTACTGTGCAAGAAAAAGTATAGCTAAGGACATACAGATATAAATAACAATGAAGAAAACAGTAGCTGTATGATTGCCAGTTAGAAGGCACGTCCAGTATAGGACGTTAGCCCCTTAATGTCAATGGACTATTCACGACGGAGAAGAGTGTACAGACTCAGGGTAACCTACCAAGGGCTACATGAGCTGGAGATAGTGGAGCGCTATAGGGTGGACAGAGACCTCCTACAGGAAATTGTTGAGCTGTGCCAGTCACGCCTGACCCACAGAACTAACAGAGGGGAACCCATCCCAGTGGATACCAAGGTATGTGTAGGCCTAAGAATACTAGCTACAGGTACCTTCCAAAGGCCAACTGGGGATATGATGGGAATTTCACAGGCATCAGCATCCGGGGTACTCCACGAGTTCCTGGATGCCATGTCAACACATGTCGGTGAGCACGTATATTTACCCATCACCCATGAGGCATTGGCCAGCAATATGCACCTCTTCCACCAAATAGCAGAATAACCTGAGGTAGTAGGTGCAATAGACTGCATGCACATACACATCAAATCACCATCTGGTGAGCAGGGTAGGGTCTACATCAACCACAAGGGCTTCCCCTCCATCAACTGCCAGGTCATGTGCAATGCCCAGGGCATAATACTGAACGTGTGTGCTGGTTGCCCTGGAAGCTATCACACAAAGCTGTACCAGAAATTTGCCACTGGGGACATCCCACATGGTCACCTAGTGGGGGATGCTGGATAAGCATTGGAGCCGTGGCTGATGACACCCATCAGAAATGCACACACACCCGAACAAGAACTTCATAATGAGGCAAACGCACAAACAAGAATCATAATAGAGCATGTGTTTGGGATGCTCAAGTCATGGTTCCGGTGCCTGGACACATCCAGTGGAGCCTTGCAGTACTCACCAACTACATGTACTTAAATCATTCTTGTATGTGCCATGATACACAATATGATCCTGCAGAAACAGCTGCAGCAGGAGCAGCATGGGGCAGGGCCACACAGCCCCTCGCCAATGCCAAGGCCTGCACAGGCACAGAGTGACTCAGAGGAGGAACAACCTGAGCCTGCCCCAGTAGGCAGAAGGAGGCATGCCCAGTATGCCCTGGCCCTGGCAAAGAGGTAACACATAGCACATACTCTGACATGGGAAGTACCCAGGGAATATAATCTCTCTCTGACTCTCACATACAGTAAAAGGGATGCCAAACATTACACTACCTGTGCCTAACCATGCATATGTTGTGTACTATGTGCATCTGACATAGACAGCCCTGCAGCACTACCCTCAATACTGGAACACCCACAAGATAAGGGACTCACACATGCCAGTCAGGAGGGGGGGTCACCTACCCAACAACAGTCACAGTCAGCAGGACAGGTGTAGACAAACACAAACAAATGCTGTACTATGGTCTCTGAGTGAGAGCTATGGGTAACAACCCCCCCAGGCCTACACAGACAGACTACAGCAGGCCAGGTAGTGGGAAGTCAGCTGTGAAGGCTAGGAAGTCAGAAACTAATATGTAGGTAATCCAAATATAAGAACTGCAGTACACTGGTATGGCCTAGCCAGCACAATAAGTAAGACTACTGACTGAAATGGAGTACATGACACACCAGTACAGTCCTAGCAAATGTATACAAGTGTCAGGTGTGTCCCCCATCCTACATAGAAATATAGTAACAGTCAGGTGTGCCCCCCAATCCTGTGTAGAAACATAGAAATAGTCAGGTATTTTCCCCCGCTATGCAGACATGTTGCAACAGTCAATGCCAAATGATCAATGGATACCCTGCAGACACAGCATGCTACCTGTCGGTGTACAACACAAAGGTAAGCACTGCACTACAAACCACCTGGACATGATCCACACATGCAATACAGATGGCCTTAATGGGCATGCTCACACACTTAGAAAAATGAAGGCAATGTGAGTCATCAACATACTGAAAGGTCATGAAGGCCATATCTGCAAATACCAGTGGACCAGACATATCAGGCAGTTGAAATTGTTAGTGCAGACACATGTCAGTATGCACCACTCATGCCTTGCACACACATTGGATAGGAATACAGACATATATGCAAGGACAACACACTATAATAAGCCAAAGGTAGATGGGCATAGATGTGTGGAAGAGGGTGACTGTGACAAGGAGCCATCCAGGCCTGTCCAACCCAGCACACAGCCAAAGGGTCCCAAACACATTAGGTGCAGACGTCACTCACTGCAGATACTAGCGACCAGTACCTGTCAGCACCACAGACTATGTGGTGCATGTGCCGGCTGTGCAGCATTACTGTACAAGGACGTAGTCATCTAACAGCTGTATACACGTACCTGTGACATATGACCCCATGTGTGGCCGCATGTTGCGTGTCACCTCTACATGAATGGGTTATGGCCCATGCACACACCGCCCACCCCATAGTGTTACTATGAAAAGCCTGCTGAGGTCATCCAATGTGAAATACACCTTTGGGAGAGCAGTAGCCCAATAATCTTTGTGGTGCATCCCATAACTGTGTACTACTGTAGTGTGATAAAGTAGTTGGGTAGGAGTTCTAACCCCCAGACCTGGCAACTGGGTGTGTGAGTCTGTGGCAGTGTTTGTGTTCATGTCTGTCTCTCTCTGACTATGTAGAGAGCAATGCCTTTTAGGCTACTCATACTCCTTACAATTCATATACCCACCTTTGGCAAGGTTGATGATGTCACCCACCTAGAAATACACCTCTGGGAAGGCTGCAGCTCACTAATCTCCATAGTGCATCCCGAACTGCGTACTGCAGTAGTGTGATAAACTAACTAGGTAGGAGTTCTAACCCCAGACCTGGCAAGTGTGTGTGTTTGTTTGCATGTCTAACTGTGTAGAGAGCAATGCTTTTTAGGGTACGTACACCCCTTACAATTCATGTATACCCACCTTTGGCAAGGCTGCTGATGTCACCCACCTAGAAATACATCTCTGGGACAATTGCAGCCAGTAATCTCTGTAGCACATCCTATAACTACGTGCAGCCATAGTGTGATAAAAGACATAGGTGGGAGTTCTAACACCACACCTGCCAACTGCGTGTGTTTATGTGCATGTCTGACTGTGTAGAGCGCAATGCTTTTTAGGATACTTACACCCCTTACAATTCAAATACCAAACTTTGGCAAGGCTGCTGATGTCACCCACCTAGAAATACTCCTCTGGGAAGGCTGTAGCCCAGTAATCTCCATAACACATCCCGTAACTGTGTACTGCAGTAGTGTGATAGTAGGAGGTCAAACCCCAGACTTGGCAACTGTGTGTATGTGTGTGTGTGTCTGTCTGTCACTGACTGTGTAGAGAGCTATGCCTTGTAGGCTACTCACACCCCTTACAATTCACATATCCACCTTTGGCAAGGCTGCTGATGTCATCCATCTAGAAATACATCTCTGGAAAGGCTGTAGCCCAGTAATCTCCATAGTGCACCCCATAACTGTGTACTGCTGCAATGTGACAAAGTAGTTAGGTAGGAGTTCTAACCCCAACCTGGCAACTGTGTATGTTTGTGTGCATGTCTGACTGTGTAGAGCGCATTGCTTTTTAGGGTATTCACACCACTTACAATTCATATACCCACCTTTGACAAGGCTGCTGATGTCACCCACCTAGAATTACACCTCTGGTTCAGTTGCAGCCCAATAATCTCCATAGCATGTCCTGTAACTGCGTACAGCCATTGCATGAGAAAAGACTTAGGCGGGAGTTCTAATCCCAGACCTGCCAACTGTGTATGTTTGTGTGCATGTCTGACTGTGTAGAGTGCAATGCTTTTTAGGGTACTCACACCCCTTACAATTCATATACTGACCTTTGGCAAGGCTGCTGATGTCACCCACCTAGAAATACACCTCTGGGATAGCTGTAGCCCAGTAATCTCCATAGCAGATCCTATAACTGTGTACGGCCATAGTATGATAAAGGAGTTAGTTGGGAGTTCTAACCTCAGACCTTGCAACTCTGTGTCTTTGTGAGCATGTCTGATTGTGTAGAGAGTTATGCTTTTTAGGGTACTCACACTCCTTACAATTCATATATCCACCTTTGGCAAGGCTGCTGATGTCACCCACCTAGAAATACACCTCTGGGACAGTTGCAGCCCAGTAATCTCCATAGCATGTCCTGTAACTGCGTACAGCCATTGTGTGAGAAAGGACTTAGGTGGGAGTTCTAACCCCAGACCTGCCAACCGTGTGTGTTTGTGTGCATGTCTGACTGTGTAGAGCTCAATGCTTTTTAGGGTACTCACACCCCTTACAATTCATATACCGACCTTTGGCAAGGCTGCTGATGTCATCCAGCTAGAAATACACCTCTGGGATAGCTGTAGCCCAGTAATCTCTGTAGCACGTCCTGTAACTGCATACAGCTGTAGTGTAATAACAGAATTAGGTGGGAGTTCTAATCCCAGACCTGGCAACTGTGTGTGTGTGTGTGTGTGTGTGTGTGTGTGTGTGTGTGTGTGTGTGTGTGTGTGTGTGTGTGTGCGAGCATGTCTGACTGTGTAAAGAGCAATGCTTTTCAGGGTACTCACACCCCTTACAATTCACATATCCAACTTTGGCAAGACTGCTAATGTCACACACTTAGAAATACACCTCTGGGAAGATTGCAGCCCAGTACTCTCAGTAACATGTCCTGTAACTGTGTACTGCTTTAGTGTGAATTAGAACTGTGGTAGGGTTCCATCCATGGCAGTTCTGGATGTATTGTGTGTATCACTGTCTGTGCAAGGAGCAATGCATGTTAGGCTAGTCACTCGCAGTACATTTCAAATGCCCTACTTTGGCAACCCTGCTGATGTCAGTCATTGTGAAATACACTATTGTGGAAGATGCACTCCAGTAATATCCATGGCGCATACTATAACTGTGTAGTGCTGTTGTGTAATAACCAATTTAGGTAGGGGTTCTACTCCCAAACATGACAGGTGGGCATGTCTGTGTTTGTAACCCGTATCCTGTGTAGAGGTGGTTGTGACTGTGTAACACCTGTGGCCAATGTAGAGTGGGATTTGCATATTTCTTATATGGTGGCCCTACTATATATCACAATGTCCACTGTACAGGGATAACAGATGTGAAATGGCTGAGAAGCTGGTGTGCAAAGCCATACCTATACATATGACATCAAGGCCAGGCACTCACAGTTAGCAACCCCAGTATTTCCCAGAGCACACTCTCAACCCACATGTCATACACACACACATGCCTAGGTAACAGCCAATATGTGGATAGTATACTGTATATTGGCCACTGATAGTAACTATGAAGTGACAGCGGTGGGCTACAGAGGACATGCCACCCTATTCATCAGTCCAATATGCACGTATGTGCAGAGAGTGCACCTCCTCCATGTTCTCCAATGGACACCTGCACCATCTGTGGTGCCATCACATGTGACCCACAATGGACATACCATGCCTGACAACATGCCCTGTATTGACAGATGCCACTGACACCAGGAAATGCTGTTAGCATGCTCTCAATATAGGTGCAGGGTAAACCTGCTGGCCATTACCAGTTCCTACCACAGGTGGGCAGGACTGGCACATCTGATGATAATCTGTGTTCACAACATGGGCCAAACACCCCAGGTACAGTTCCACATGTCACTGTATACACATGTGGGAGGTGTGCACATCCCAGACACCGTCCATGTCATGGACTAAGGAATACATACATGGCAAGCAATGCATAGCATTGGCCACACACAATAGTCACCCAGGTGACCAGATGGGGGATACAATACCCACCTGTGTGGATGCAGACACTACATCCCTGAGCCACAATGCAGACCATCATCATGTGGCCTGATGCCAAGGTGCACCCATCGCTTAGCCTTGGACAGCCGTCTGGCACAGTCGAACACCACACACCCATGCAGATATGCACCCATGCATGTCAGTACTGGCACCCTGTGTGTTTGTCTGTGTGTTGCATGCTGCATATGTTCACATCCACACTCCCTAAAACCCCCATGGGCATACTGCAGCATGCTGTCTGATGTCAGACACCTCCCCATACCCTTTTCCCATACAGCCCCGTATGACCTGTGTGGTGTATGTGATACCTGCACAGTAATGTGATGTGGCAATCACACTACTGATGAGTTGTACACCTGGCCCTGCCAAGTGTGTCAATGTGTGTGTGTCCCTGTGAGAGTGTGGCTGTGTTGACACTGGCACCTGTTCATGTGGACAGGCATGTGTATGTCACCTACCATACAGTTACTGTATCCCTGTTGCAGATCTCACTCACCATCACATATATGTTCTGAGTGGTCCACAGCAGGTAACCCATGTGGAGCATCCAATAATTGCATTGAACTATAATAGCACTAAATAGTTGTCAGGGGTTTGATACTCTGTGCTGGGAGGTGTGTAACACAAACATGGTTAAGTTTTACCCTCCCACCCCTCCCTGACATGTCTTTGCCTCTGTCTGCCTCTCCCACCCCCTCTCTGGTGGATGTGGAGTCCTACACCTGCTTTGCTTAGGCAGCAGCATGTGCATTTTAAGTGCTGCTCATGATCAGCTGATGGCCTCTGCACAAATTGCAGCCCTCCCCTAGCTGATTGCATGTGAAACAGCTGTGGTAACATTCCCATAGCCAATTGTATGGGAAATGCACTCCAATATCTAGGAACATCATGGTGGTCTTGGCCCTTTTCATCCACTGTGAGTAGGAACTAGATGTGTCGTGTGGCAAACAGCATCTCAGATGGACTAGGGTTTACCGCTAACAACATACACTGTGGAAACAGTGCAACAAACAGGAGGGGGATGTGCCTGATCTGACTATAGACTGTAAGTGCTGCTATACTGCATTTGGAGTAGTGTTGGTTTAACAGTGTTTGTGTGGATATGGCTGTCATACATGTCTCAATACCTGCCATATCAGTTCCATGTTTATGAGGAATCCCCATCTGCAGGGTCATCTGCAGCCTGGGCAGTGTTATGTCCTTGGTTTCATGTGTCACCCACGGAGCATCTAGCTATGGACTGCAGAAGGTAGTGTGAGGATTGCGGTCTGTAGATGGTGAAAGCTGTGATAGTCACTGACGTCATATCCCTCATAGGACATATGTCGCAACAAACCCTGCAACAACAGTAAATGTATGCGGTTATCACAGCAACATATCAATAGTGGCCCTGTGTATGTGCTTCCAGCCACACCTGTCAACCTGTGTACATATGTCGTGCATGAAGTGGTGCATATGTGCTGTACACCATAATTAGTATCATCATATCTGAGAGCAAGCCAGTAATATATTCGACTGCTACACATGTTATGTACAGTAGGGGTTACATTTCATGACATTACCTAGACATTCTGTGGATGTTTGTAAAGTACTGAGGTCTGTGTACCTATGGTGAATGTCAACAGTGTGTGTATTGTTAGTATGTACCTTAGCCTGTGTACAGACTGTGGTACATGTCATTGTTCTAGTTTCCCTCCTATCAGATGTTACACGCTGCTCCACTGTATGGTACTGTATTGGTGTACATGTTTGTGGGGCCACACACACACACGTGTCCCATACCACAGACAGCCATCAGTCAAACTGTGTAGCAGGCCAGTATATATAGGGTCAGTCTGTGGGTGGCACATATGAGGATGGTGTAGAACAGATAATCCATATACTGTAATATCATGCTAGCCTACCATATGTGGCTGTGGTTATGTTCACATTGGTTGTGGGTATGCACTTTCACACAGGTGTATTTTACCCTGTGCTGTGACATGCCTGTTGAGCCGGCTTTGTATGCAGGTACATATGCATTCCCTCATAGGAGATGTAGGCCAGTGTTGAGCTAGTCTGCCTGCAGCCTGCACAGTGTATTGTTACATGCCTAGCAGCTTAGTGTACTTACCCAGTGGGATGTCATGTGCAGATACTTGCCAGATGTACCACTGCTGGGCCTCCCTTAACAGTCATGTATGTCAGACAGGGCAGTGGGATGCAGTGCAGATGTATGTCAATATTTATTGGGTAGTATGGGGCCATGGCACCCCTGTACCAGCTGTCATAATGTGTCAGGCCAGAGAGGGGTGTGTGAATGCATAACCTATGGTGGACCTTATATACCAGTCGTTATGTATCATACCCATCTACATGGCCATCTATATCCATATTGTCAGGCATGGTACACATGTGTAGCACTAAGGGCTTATGTGTATAACTCTGGACTGTACAGAGTATGTCAGACTTTCCACATATACTAGCCAATATCTCTGCTGCAGTCCACAGCAGCATTACGTGCTAACAGCGATACTGTACAATGATGTCTTTAGGATGCCTGTCAGTAGCCAATGGCACACGTGTTATAAGCAGATGTGACTTTCCACACACACCATGTCTGTGAAGACAATCCCAATGACAGTAGCAATAATCTACTAGTATACATGCTATACATACCTAACATTCCTTTCAACTATGACATTGGGATCATATGGGCTGTGGTTGGGCTACACTTCATGTCCAGGACATATGGTGGAAATATATGTACATATACTTATCCAGATAGCCAGATACACATGGTTACACATGTGTACTACATCCAATTAACACTATCATGGCAACCACCTACTATAAATCCTCACATCATGTGTGCATGGTCCCTTTACATTTCCTGTGTGATGGACATCCATCCTGTGTATGGGCAGCAGTGCTACTGACAGCAGTTAGCAATACCACTTAAAGGAGAACCAGCACACTCAGGGCAGCCATATATTTGTAGGAGGATCAGGAACTACAGACAGACTGCAAGTAGAGTTGTGTTATGCTTTGTATAGTACTGGTGTTACAGGGTGTGAGTGTACATACTAGTTTACATTGGAATGCAGACTGTCTGCATAGAACACAACTGTGAGCCTATCCTCATGCTGGCCAGAGCTATGCCTATCATGTCTTGTCTGTCCACCACGCAGGTCCTTTGTCAGATATTACACTGGCAATGTGTGTGTGTTGAGTGTTATCGGTACATGGCTACATCCTTGTCTCTTTCTAATCTCAATTCCATGACTAAGGGTATGTTACAGACTATCCTGTAACACCAGCACCTTGCTTAGTGTATGGCAACAGTTGTCCACATATGTGCCGGTATTTCAGCCTCTGTCCATCACCTACATTCCAAGCTTTGCACATATGTCATGCTGTCGGTGGTTGTTCTGTAGTGGGCTGTGAGTATATCACACTGCCATTGCTGCCATCAGTCCACTGCTGTTGTATCCCCCACACATATGGTGGGGCTGGGGCCATATATGTGTGGGCATCACCTATACAATACATGTGTGCCCTTATGCACTCCAGATGCCAGTGTATGTAACAGTGGTATATGGCCCTGTATTATTGAGTCTATGGGGGGAGCACCATAAATGACCTAGGTTTCTAGAAAATGTGGGGGGACATGGATCTGGTTAACGCAGGACTACTGTCCCCTTCCATGCAAACAGTTCTGTTTGTCGGTGTGCTTCTAATGGTGTCAGTTATGTCATGCTATGTAGCAGTTATAACCCATGTGGTCAAATTACATCTTTACCACCTACTGAGTTTGTACAGTATGTAGATAGAGGCTGCTGAACTATACACCTGCATTACATACTGTTGATTGTTTGGTATCCTGTGGCCCAGCATGTCTTAACTATTGTACAATGTGAATGGCTTGACCTGGACAGCAACAGTTGTGAACCTTTCCAGACTACTGTATTACTGTAACTGGTACACAGTTGCATTACTCTGTTTATATAGTTGTCAGTGTCTGAACAGCTATATGGCATGGCATATAGAACTGCAATAGTACAGAATTAAAGGCTTCCATGTCTGCAAATCTGTGGGTGGTGTTTTTCCCCTGACCTCTCTGTGGGTGCATGTTGCAGGCAATGATTGTCATTTGTATGGGTGGCCTATACAATGTCCAGTTGTTCAGGGGTTAACTGTAGGCATAGTAGCTCTTCCATATTGTGTGAACTTTCTACTTATGTATCTTACTGTACATATAACTGTGTGTGTATGTGTAGTCACATGTATATCTATATATATGTATATATATATATATATATATATATATATATATATATATATATATATGTATATATAAAATAAGTATACCTGTATCTGCATATCTGTGTCTGTGTATCTGTATCCTGAGGATGTTGATGGCTTCCACATATTACATTTCCCATGTGAGCCAGACTATACTGCATGATATGTGACTAATACCAGCCTGACATCATACAGGTGGGATGTAGTACTGGTAACATCATGTGCCCATGTTGTCTCAGGTCTTGGTTATGGGATCTGTAACACTTGGTAGTTTATTGCAGGTGGACATATTTGGCTGTGGAGATGCTTATTCGTACAAGATGTATAGTGTGTGGGGCCTCTCAACCCCATTAATGGTGCATGAGGACATATGTGTCGTTTGATAATCTGCCATTGCTATCTACAGATGTATGGCCATATATACCTTTATATATATATATATATATATATATATATATATATATATATATATATATATATGTGTGTGTGTGTATATCTGCTAACATATATATAATTATGTCCGTATATACCTACATAGATATATATCTGCGTACACATATGTAACTTGCTGTGTATATGTAGACATAGAAGTGTAGACACATATATGTCGATGTAGGCATTTGCATGGATATATGTTCATATATAGTGATATATATGTATATAGTTTCGGAAAAAAAAAAAAAAAATATATATATATATATATATATATATATATATATATATATATATATATATGCTGTATCTGTTTAGATATTTATATATGTACACAGGCATACATCTAGATGTTGGTATACAATCTCCGTACTATTGCATGACTGGACTGGATGATATGTTTCTGAAAAGATTGGATGTCTTCGTATTTGGCACGGCTTAGTGGTGCATCACCTTGTTTATAGTGTGCAGTGTCCTGGGTTCGAGGCTTGCAGGAGCTGTTTATTTTGTTGCTGGACAGAACACGGCCCATTGGATACAATGTGTTAAAGGCACTTTTGAGCATTTGTACATGGGTTTGCTTGAGGAAAAGCTACACAGGTTAAGCAATATAGAAGTCAACTGAGTGTATGACACTGTAACCAGCCAAACTCTCAAAACACAAAAAAAAAACAATAGATCAAACCAAAATCCGGCACAGTGAAGGTTGTCCAATGTAGGCAAAAAAGGTAGCAGTCGAATTAGTAAAAACGAAAATTTATTTCCAGCAAATAAAGGCAGGGGGGCAAGCCCCCCTGGACCCCCCATAGTGTAGTTAAGTGCAATCTTGGAGTAGATATATATAATTAGCAGGGGGTGTGGGGAGTGCAGGGGGGCTTGCCCCCCTGCATATATTTGGTAGAAATTGTTATGATTTATGTTGTTTAAGCTGAGTTTACGCATAATATGTGTTTTCAGTATTTTGAGTTTCAGTATTTTGAGTATTCAGTATTTTGAGCTTTCAGTATTTTGGTCTTCAGTATTATGAAGTTTTGTCATTTTCAGTATTTTGAAGTTTCAGTGTTATGAAGTATATATATATATCTCAAAATAGATATGTATATACCTCACTCTCTCCATGCATACATCTATACAAATCTGTCTACATATATATGTCAAGATATATATATATATATATATATATATATATATATATATATATATATATATATATATATATATATATATATATATATATATATATATATATATATATATATGTGTGTGTGTGTGTGTGTGTGTGTACAGACATATATCAATAGATATTATAGAGAGCATAACAAAAACATATATGACCACAGGCACTGTTAATGGGGGTGAGGGGGCTCAAACAACATATGTCTCACATGTAGTGATATCCCCCCTGCAATAAAATACTGACTGTTGCAAATGCCTAAACCAGGACCTGACAATACATGGCCACAAGATTTTAACAGTAAGCCATCCCACCTGTATTATGTCAGGTGGGTATTAAAAACATGTCATGCAGTACAGTCTGGCTACCATAGTGAATGTACAATGTGTAAGCAATGAACGGTCCTATGATACCTATACCAGACACATGTATGCATATTCTCATATATATATATATATATATATATATATATATATATATATATATATATATATATATATCTTTCTCTCTCTCTCTCTGTATATATATATATATATATATATATATATATATATATATATATATATAGATACATATATATATATATACATACATATGTATAGATATATATGTAACTACACAGACACACACAGCGGTATGTCTAGGAAGATACATAAAAGGGTGCACACCGTACTGAACAACCAGTATCTCTACAGTTGCAACCTCATCCGATGGACATTGTATGAGTCACCCATACCACAGACAAATGTTGCCTGACACATATACCCACAGAGAAGTCAATGGAGGTAACACAACAGACAAGTTGGTATACATAGGAAAGGTTCAGTTGTGTACTATTACAGTTGTATATGCCATGTCATATAGCTGATTATGCTCTGACATATATACAAACAGAGTAATGCAGCACTCAGACATATCCTTTAGGTAGGACAGTAGTCCGAAAGCATCACATCTGTTGGTGTCCATGCCAAGGTCTTCAGGTAATCCAACAGAAAAGACTGATGTGGCCACAGCATAGCAAACTATCCACAGTATGTCATGCAGATGCATAGCCCAGTGGCCTCTAAATACACTCTGCATGCAATCCCTAGAGTGAAAAGACCTGGGTTGACACTATGGGTGATATCTGTCACATAACAATGCATAACTGTAATCATCACAATCACACTGATAGCAGCCAGTAGTAGGCCAGCAATGTTCACAAGGTGAAATGTATTGTAATGTACATCCACATACCATAAGGCAGCTAACTACTGGTGGTCCTCACATGTTGTAACACCCTGGGATACTTGTGGTGCATACCTCCAATACATGCCTTACAGGAGCATAGCAGACTGTTACATACACTGATCTCGAGACTGCAGAGGTGCACACATGTGTTGTGTAAATGAAGCCCACATATATATGGTGCATATGGTCTGTACAACATTAGTCATTGACAGCATACCTGATAACCAGCCAGTCAGATAACAGACTGTTGGACATGTTGTGTGTAGTAGGGGCTGTGCCTGAGGACATTACCAGGCCATTCTGTGTATGTGTGTACAGTACTATGGTCAGTGTACGTATGGCAGGGGTCTGCGGCCTTCTCTATCCAAATAGCCAATCCTGACCCCTCACCCACCAAAATAATGTCACCGGGGGGCACAACAGCTATCTGACTCCTACAATGAAGACAGCAGAGCATATATGGTCCCATATATACTTATACTACATATAATATAACCACATGTATAACAACAAAACTTAACATATGTCCATACCTGTTTTCCTGTGTTGGGATAGCTGGGTCTCTATGTGTGTGTGCGTGCGTGTGTGTGCGTGTGTGTGTGTGTGTGTGTGTGTGTGTGTGTGTGTGTGTGTGTGTGTGTGTGTGTGTGTGTGTGTGTGTGTGTGTGTGTGTTGTGTGTGTCCATTAATCTTCACAGGTACAAGGACCCACTACTGCAGGGCTGAAGAGAAACCTGTGGCTCCAGATCTGCAGATTGCAGACCCCTGGGTTAGGATTATTGATGACTGTATGCGTATTGCACTTACGACACATGGGCTCTGTACAGACTGTGGTAGATGCCATTATACTCTGTCCAGTACTTTCTGATGTTACATGCTGCTCCAGTGTTATCCTTGTGTATCATATGTGGCTGTGGCTGCATTGCCGTTGGATGTGAGTATGCATTTACTCACAGGTGTCTGCTATGCTGTGCTGTGACCTGCATGTTGAGCTCACTTGTGGCAGTCTGCCTGCAGTTTTCCCAGTGCATTGTGACATGCCTAGCAGCCTACTGTAAATACCTAGTGTGCTGTTATGTCCAGTTATTTGCAGGACATACTGCTGCCAGGCCAGCATAACTGGTGCATATTACTGACAAAGCTGTGGTATGCTGTACAGATGTATGTCACTCTCTACTGGGTAGTATGTGGCCATGTGAACTCAGCAGCACCAGATATTATGTGTCTGGACAGACTGGCGTATGTGCGTTCATACACTGTGTGGGTATATGTACCCCAGTATTGTCGTGATATACCCATGTACATGGCTAATAACATCCACATTGGGAGGCATGGTCCACATGTCTCGCATGAAGGGGACATGTGTTCACTTTTGGACTGACCACAGAGTGCCACACTATCCACATACAGTGGTCATATCCCTGCTGTAGTCCACAGCATCATTACTGTGTTAGCAGTGGGTCCATACTATGCTGCCCCTAGTATGTCTGACTGTAGGCAATGGTCCACATGTCTACAGCAGATGTGACCTCCCACACCCAGCATGTCTGTTAAGACTCCTCTATAACACTGGCAACAGTGTACATATATACCCGCAATACATCCGTGATATCCCCTTGCAATACGGTGTTGGGACTATTGGTACTGAGATAGGACTCTACTCCATGTTCTGGACATATGGTAAACTGATATGTTTGCACATATATCCACATATCTATGAGGATATATACACATATACATATCCACGTACATAGATGGCCATATACATATCCACATACATATATGGGGATATATATATATGTACATATATACATATAAATACCACACATACACATATACACAGCACTGACTTCAACAAGTGGCTATGCGTCTGATGTCATTCATAGGGGATCCGTTATCTGTCCACCTGGGGTGACATGACGTACAAACCACGATGCTCTGGCGGAGATGGACTGTACGTGTTGCCCCTGGGATTCAGATTACTGGCTACAGCTCCTGGCACCCCCATAGCATCTAATCTAGGCAAGGTTCAAAAGGGCAAAACCACCACTGTAACAGATACAAGCATGCAAAACTGCCAGTAATACGACTCAATGTTAGACGTCTAAACCTAAACAGGCACTCTCCTGAGCCACACATACAAATGGGGAACATTGATATCTATTGCGTACCTGGGACCTGGTGCAATGCTCCAGAGAGCACACCTGTAATACCTGCCTACAACCCTTATCACACATGTCGGGCAACAAACCAAGACCGCAACTCTACAGGTGGAGGAGTGCCCATATTCACCAAGGTCATTCACACCTCCAGCCTAGTGTCAAACATAATGCATCTGAGAATCACCAGATGCAACTAACACTATGTAAGACTGCAATCCAAATTGTAGCTGCCTACTGATCCCCCTCCATGGTTATGTCCAGGATCTATACCGCAATGCTCAGAATTGCTCTGTGCTATAACAGATTGGCATTAAATATACTGATTCAAAGGAGTGTTCCAATATCTGGGCAGACCAATTTAGTGCCATTATAAACATACTGGACAATATTAAGATACAGTCAAACACCATAATACTGGGTGATACCAAATACTCTTCAATTAACTGGGAAAAGACCTCGTGTACCACCACCCTTTGCCAACATTTCCAGGAACCCATACATTCCAACCCTCTGGATCAACTAATCCATTGTCCAACCAGGGTCTCCAATATCCTAGACCTGGTCATTACCAACATGGGTGTCAGATGCACCACACCAGTGGCCACTCCTCATAAGTCAGGTCTGACTATTAGGTAATCACAGCTGACATCTACATTCCACCTCCACCTGCCAGTAAGGATCATCCATGAATACCCTCTGCAAAGCCCATGCCATGCTACTCAAATCAGATGTGAAAAACCTCATGACACCCACGGAGATGGGAGCTGAATGTGCAACTGGTGATTCCTACACTAAGGCACTGTGTGGGCACATCCACTCATGCATGCATTGCACCATCCCACATAGACCCGTAACACTGTCCGCCAAACAAAGAAGCCAATCTTGTGCTCCACTGCCATGAACAGTCTATACAACAGAAGGAAGACATTGTTGCAGTTAACAGGATAATCGCAAACAGAAACTGCTCCCTTACCAGCTTCAGTAAAAAGCTGCTATCCTGCGAAATCTGCCACAGCTTATTACATAAGTATAAGTGCCATAGATTCCAAAGACAACCACAAGGCATTCTATAGTTATGTCCAGGATCTATGCCGCAATGCTCAGAATTGCTCTGTGCTACAACAGATTGGCATTAAATATACTGATTCAAAGGAGTGTTCCAATATCTGGGCAGACCAATTTAGTGCCACATTCAGCCTCCCTCACCCCCTAAAGGGAACATCTCAGTAACAAAAAGTTGCCAGATTCCAGTAATCATGGCCACAGAGGTGGAATCCACCAAATCTACTGCTAGGAATACAGCAGCCACGGGACCAGATGACATCCCAGGCTGTGTAGTACATGAACTACTACATAACCTTGCATCTCACCTAAGTGCCATGTGTAATCATAGCCTAACCTCAGGCATCTATCCCACTGAGTGGTGCACAGCTATAGTTATCACACTTCACAAGGGGGAATCAACCTTGGATCCCAGGAACTACCACTCCATCAGTCTGATGAGCCAGATCTACAAGGGCATGGAATGCATTATCATGCAACTCATTAACAAAGGCATTGGCAACCAGTAAACACTGGACCCCAGCCTGGTTGGGCTCATGCAGCGCTGATCTTGTCACCTGACCCTGTTTGACCACTTTGATTCAGTCTCTGTAGCTGTGGAGGAGGGTAAGGTGGTGCATACAGCCTATATGGACTTTGCCAAGGCCTTTGACAATATCACCTGGAGATATAGTTAAACATGCAAAGCTGGCCGTAAACACCTGTGTCACTTGATGGGTTGCCAACTGACTTACCGACGGAACCCAGACTGTAAACGTAGCCATGTCCAGTCTATCCTCCAGACAATTGACTAATTGGAGTACGTCAGGGTCGGTCATGGCACAGCTCTTCTTTGGCATCTACTTCCCTGAAGTGCAGGCCAACACTACAGAACTCTGGCTAACAAAGTTCACAGATGCCTGCAAACTGGGAGCCATTATTGGATCCCCAAATGATGTGGATATTCTACAACATGGCTTTACAGAAATAGATGCTTGGTGCCAGAGTCATGGGTTCAAGCTTAATGGCAAGTAATGTGTAGTTATCCTCTTTGGACATACCATGTACCCATGAAGTACCACATAGGTGGCAGTACACTAAACACCGACAGTGTGTTGACAGACATTGGGACACAGTTGGACAGTGGTCTCACCTTCATTAACCACATAGTCACAACAGTAAGGAAATCCTCCTATGTGGCACACTTCATCACCGAGGGCTTTATATCCAGAGAAAAGGGGGCAATTGTCCCACTGTACTCATCCCTCATTACACCCTGTATAGAGTACAATGCCCCATTTGCTATATACCTTGCAAGATAGCTGCAACAGTTGGGAAGGCAGTGGAAATACCTCATTATAAGAATCCCAGGCATCAAACAGATGACCTATGCTGACCATCTAAACATCCTCCAGCTATACTCTATGACATACTGTCTACACAGAGGCTATGTCAAACCCTGGGAAATGACATCTGCAATATGTGTATGTACTGCCATGTACAGTACATGTGTCTATGTGCTCTCATTACTGTAGCAAAGGATACTGAGTGCCATGTCTGGGACACACAAGTATATGAGGCCTACACAGCACTGTTATCCATGTGAATGTATGACATACAGGGGTAGCAACCCAGGGTACATGCTATCACACAGGCATGCAGTGTAACATGGCACTACTACTGTTGACAGTGCTGTCCCAGGGAAGGGTGCAGTGCTAACATTACTACTGACAACAGGCACACCTGTGGCCATAGCTGCACTCTGAGGGCTCACTGTCATATACCTGGTGTGTGGGCTGTGTCACCGTATATATCCCCTACTGGATGATACTCAGACATGTGGAATGTAACTGTGGAGTACATGTGGTACTGCACATGTTAGTGAGGGCTTACAACATGTAGTAATGGCATACTCAT
Organism: Protopterus annectens; assembly: GCF_019279795.1. Taxonomy (NCBI): domain Eukaryota; kingdom Metazoa; phylum Chordata; order Ceratodontiformes; family Protopteridae; genus Protopterus; species Protopterus annectens. Next base: position 533,294,791 of record NC_056733.1, read on the forward strand.
TGTTGTCAAACATCCACCTGTTGACACATTCATCCTACTGCATAGCTACTCACCAAACTGGTGTCGGTCAGTCCCTCTACAGATGTACAGATGGCAGGTCTCTAGCCGGGATACATACAGACAGCCTATGCTTGATTGATACTGACATGTGTGGCCAGCTGTGTACTACCTGTCACATATAGGAGACATCACCCTGTATGGGCCACATGCCACTGATATCTACACTACACTACCACAGTCAACTGAACATGTTTGGGTACAGGTCTCCTTCACAGACATTAACCACATGTTGCATACATGTCAACTGGATCAGCTTGGTGGCCATGTGTAGGAGGCACCCAGAGGATTGGCTGATGCATGGCACTCTCACCCTGCCAGTCACTAATGTGGTGTCTGTTGATAGATTGCATGCTGGCACATGGCAGGTGGCATGATACCAGTGTACGCACACCCACTACACATCCACTCCCTCCATGAACAACAACCAAGTACACAGCTATGACCACCTGCAGCAATGCACCACAGTATTGACACATGTATGTGCGCATTACTGAGGATAGCATTGCTTGTGTTAGTACACCTGCAGTTGGAAAGTCCATGACTGCCTTCACAACCACCACCACCACTCCCATTGCCATAGTCAGATGTGGCTGCTGCTGCATTGGACATGGCATGTAGCCTGTTACACTCCTTACCCTAACAGCTACATGTGAATTGCAGTACCAGCACAACAGTGTTGTACAAATGGGTTGGTAGGCATGGAAATCCCATTGAGGTCTGCCATGTGTGTGCATGTGTGCATGTCTGCATATCTGTAGGGTACACCATTCTGAGGCCACATACTCCTATTACAATACACATTGCCACACAGTAGTTCAGATATTGTTGTTGTCACCCATAGGTGTGACATTGCAGTGCAACACCCTATTATGCCTGTGGCATGTGCATTACATGCATATCCCTGTGGTACTACTGTTGTGATATGCAATGGGTTGTTTTGGCGTACTGGGCAATGTGTGATAATGGGTACGTCAGGGTTTCAAGATGGGTTCCAATGTGTACAATATCCATGGGGGATGTGGGTGCTGTGTACACTGTTATTGCACCATGGTACACCCAGTATATGGCCCACGTACCACTCTCTGGTGGCCACTGTCACCATCACCTATACAGGTAACTGATAACAGGATACAGCTCATTTACACATGTGCTGTGTGCAGCCTACCTGTAATACATTGGACACATGGACTAGTTAGCAACAATAAACAAAGATGTGTGTCTGCCTGTTATATGTCAGTCAATGTATATATGATAACATGACACACTATGTATTCTCCATATACAAACATTGAATCCCTCATTACCATATTGTACATGTCTGTGGATGTTCTGCATGTAACATGTGACCTAGTACACATCTCACCCTACAGATGGTGTCTTGTGCGCAATGCAAGCCACACAGTTCAGTAGCACTACATACCTAGGAAGGGGTCTAGACACAGTGTCGCCAAGTAAGGATGTGTGTGTATGTGGATGGGTTGACATAAGGGTGCAGATTATACATGTACCAGCAGGCCACCGGTCAATGTTGCACAGACAATAACCATTATACATATCTGTGACATGTGTGCAACTGTACACTAGATATGTCACGGCCATGGTGTTGCCACAGTGACATGCCCTTGTGGAATATGACTGCTGACCATCCTCCTGCTGACACATGTATGCCTACAACACAAATGGATAACATTACAGAGATAACAATCAGTGTTACCAATAGCTGAAATGCATCATAGCTGAATGGCTACACTACCTGCCATGTATGCATAACACATTAGCCCTGACATTATCTTACACTGCAGTACATTGCAGCACTTTATTACAATCACCGTGTGCATCAGAACCATATTAGCCTGTTCCTGCATTGATGTTATGGATGACAGGGATGTGGCACAGGTATCATCATATGCACAGGGTGTGTTGCTGGTGTGCCAGAGGTTGAGGGTGGTCCATACATGTGTCACCATGTGTGTGGGTGAGGGGTTTGGTTCTTTGATTGGGGTGTGGTGATGTGGTGTGTGTCGCTATGGGGTCACCCTAAGTCTGGTTGCATAGTGTGTGGGTATGCATGCACACAGTTCTGCAAGTTCATTGCCACTGGCCATGGACAGGCTGACTGTGCCTGCCAGGGGTTCCATGGGCAAGTGCAGGTACATACCTTGAGGTGCTACTTTCCCCTGATGATGACAGATGTCTGCTGGAAACATGTCCCACCTGGGACTGGCCAGGGTGACGTGCACTAGGCCTGCTGTGGTGTGATGTGGACAGCACCCCCAGTGGTGTAAAAAAGTCCAGAAAAAACAAGAAAACTAAAAACAGGCGACCCAGGTACAACCACTGAAGACTGATTTATTTGTAACAAAACCAAACAACACAAGGTACTAAGCGCTTTCACCCGTAAATGTTCTGGGCATCATCAGAGTACTAAAACATACATACACTAGCTTCCATTTAAATAGATATACTAATTAATTAATTAAACAATTAAACAATTAGTTGCCAGTGGTAACATATTATGTAGTGAAGTTTATAAAAGGAGTAAAACACATACATTTAATATGCCAAGACTTGTGTAAGACAGGATATGCAAAGTATAAACAATCATACTAAATATCTGTAAAACTTAATAAACAGTGTCCAATAACAACATTATAATAACGGATAAACTAACATTTTATGAAAACCATGAAGAATAAATAATTAAATATTAAATAAATACACAATATTCAAACACCAACTCAATTTCAAATAAAATATGACTTATATTTAAGAATACTAGCTATTGAAATATGTTCATTAATACCTGGTAAAAAAAAAATGTCAGAATTTTAAAAGGTTCTTATTTTTTGTGATAGATAGAATTGCACACAATAATAACAAAGGAGGTAGTGATAAGACCTTACTAGAGGTTAAAGAATGGCAACTAAGACAAAATGCTAGTTTTTTACCAGGTATTAACGAACATATTTCAATAGCTAGTATTCTTAAATATAAGTCGTATTTTATTTGAAATTGAGTTGATGTTTGAATATTGTGTATTTATTTAATATTTAATTATTTATTCTTCATGGTTTTCATAAAATATCAGTTTCTCCATTATTATAATGTTGTTATTGGACATTGTTTATTAAGTTTTATAGATATTTAGTATGATTGTTTATACTTTGCATATCCTATCTTACACAAGTCTTGGCATATTAAATGTATGTGTTTTACTCCTTTTATAAACTTCACAACATAATATGTTACCACTGGCAACTAATTGTTTAATTGTTTAATTAGCTAATTAGTATATCTATTTAAATGGAAGCTAGTGTATGTATTTTTTAGTACTCTGATGATGCCCAGAACATTTATGGGTGAAAGCGCTTAGTACCTTGTGTTGTTTGGTTTTGTTACAAATACCCCCAGTGGTGTGCTGGGGCTGATACTGCCACTACAGGAGTGGCTGGGCGTCCTGTCATCTCCACTTTGACTGCCAGCTGTTGGTGTTTCTGGCCTACGTCCATGTGGCCGTCGCACTACTGCCACCACACGTTCAAGTACAGACATACCATGGTTAAGGAGGCCCACCATCTCACCCCACCGTCTATCCATAACCTTGGTCTGTTCACGGTGGGCAACAACAAGTTCATGGAAGTTGCCACTTACAGCTGAGAAAGCAGACCTTTGCAGCCTCAGGCACTGTCTGGTGTACATTTCCATATGTGCCTGTGCCTCCATTATGGTCTGAAACATGATCTTGGTGGTACAAGTTGTGACACCTCTGCCAGGGGCATGATGACCTGCGGCCCTCCCATGAGCATAACGGTACATCTGCTGATGTCGTGGCCTGCCGGACATCCAGCTATGCTGACTGTGACCCGACACAGTTGGCATGGACACCACACTTTTCTGGTAACTGCCACCAACTGCCAACTGTCCCTCTGCTATGGTCACATGTGATGGGGTTTGTAGGGGCATTGTAACTGTGTGCGGGCTTGGGGTGGCTAGGAGGGTGATAACACATGTTGGCACAGAGTCGGCCTCTGTCAACCCCACCTGTGCCTCAACTGTACCATCGTCATCATCGGTGTCTGTACGGACACCTACCTCAGTTTGCATGCAGGAGGGACCCACACACCTCGCCACCTGTGGGGGAAACAAATACACACTTTAAGACCTGTACAGCATTGCATAACAGTATGCACACTCACACTGAAAGTCCACCTTATTACCTCTCTTTCCCTGGGTTTACAGACAGTCCCACATTCAGTTACATATGGTCCCCATCCTACATGGCACTTGCTAACATACACTCATTACTACTACCCATTAACATATCATTCCTCTCCATGCCTACATGTGTGATCACAACATCTGACCTGTTACTCCATCACCTCCCTGACTTGGATGGAGTAGGTTGTACATGGCCTCAATGCTATTATCCCGTATTTCCCTGTGTATGTCCAGTCATGGTGTACATGGCCCCTATATGGTTGCAGCTGCTACATTCACTACATATGTCACACACCTGAGACTCATACTACAGTCTTGCTCAGTCCATGCCACATCTGGTGCTCAACAGCATGCAGTGCAACTATAGTGACTTCATGCTAGCAGCAGTATACATGTGTGTGATGCATGGGCTGTGTTGGTAGGTGATGGCTCTTCCCCTTGTTAACACTGCACCCATGTACAAAGTGTTACTGTGGACTTGTATCACACCCTGCCTTGTACTGTGCACCATACCTCACATGTGTAGAAACCATTGCTGCATATGTAGTAGTGTGTCGGTTATGTCAGCTCCAATGCTCACAGCCCTATGTGTTATAGCAACTCATACCTGGGATGATATGTGAACAGATATCATTTGTGAATGCTTGATGTCTGCTTTACAGATCACAACATCAGCAGTGCATGTATGACCAGTACAAGACTATTACACTGACAACCAGCAGACCTTACCATGGCTGTGGGGGAGTGCCCTACACATGTCCCAGATCTCTGCATGGTTGCAAGGTCTACTCATGTGCACATCCCTTGGAGAGCACTTACTGCTGTCACGAGTGCTGTGGGGTCAGGATTACATCTGCCACATTTACTTAACCTGATTGTGTGCAGCTACAGCCATGGGGATGTTATTTCACACATGTCCCTACTGTAGGCCATGTGTCCTGCCATACTTCTCATTCCTGTGGACACATTGCACATTGACAGGATGTTAGTTCTCTTGCTTGTGTCTGTTGTACCCTTCCAATGGGGGTGTTGTTTCACACATGTCCTTATGGTAGGCCATGTGTCCTGCCATACTTCTCATCCCTGTGGACACATTGCACATTGACAGGATGTTAGTTATCTTGCTTGTGTCTGTTGTACCCTTCCGATGGGGGTGTTGTTTCACACATGCCCCTACTGTAGGCCGTGTGTCCAGCCATACTTCTCATTCCTGTGGACACATTGTACATTGACAGGATGTTAGTTATCTTGCATGTGTCTGTTGTACCCTTCCAATACCTCAGCATGGTCTCAACTGTGATGCAGTACATTACATAGCAACAAAACGTGAATGTGTACAGCATGCAACATGGGTAGGTGTGCTAGATGTGTGCATGGAATATCCCATAGCTATTATATGCCCAGTGTATTATCATGCATGAACAGGAACCATACTCACTGGCTAAAGGGATCTATATAGGAGTGTGAGAAGGTTGATGTCAGTGGCCACAGCTGTGGCATTCATTAAGGGTGAGTGCAGCATTACATTGCATCAACAGTAGAATTCCACAATAATACAATGTATGCACAACTGTTTGCTACTACTACACAGCAACAGACTATGTATATGACATCTCAGATTTGCATGATGTACCTGTACAGACGCAGATGCATACATAAGAGTGGTGTACTGATGTGCCCTGGGGCTATACCTGCATGATCCTCAGCTGGTGTGCCAGTGGCACCCACCTCCACAATTTGCCCTGCCAGGTGTTGTTGCTGCAGGCGAGCAGGTGCCACAAGGCTGCTGAGAAGCTCCTCCAAATGGGTGAGGGGTGGATGGGCAGGTTTCCCCCTCCTGTTGTGAGGTGGTTCCCCCATACGGCAGCTGCACGCTGAAGTACATGGTGAAGCAGGTCGGTGCAAAGATGCTGGACCTGCTCATAGCTGCGGTTATGCAGTCTGACATCATTGACCCTGTGGACTAGCTCATTCCACAGGGTGGTCATCTCCTGTTGATCATGGGCTGTCCAGCCAAACAGCTGTTCGTAGTGCTGTACCAGATGGTCTATTATCACCTCAGTTTCGGCAGTGCTGTATGATGGCAGACGTGTGTGCGCCATGTTCCCTGGAAGACATAAAGATGGAAACAGGTCTGAATCACTCATACAGCAGGGTTACCATAGTTCTTAATACACATATTTGTCTCACCCTACCATATCAGCTACAACAAACCGTTCACAGAATGCAATTGGTATGCTGGCTGCTTATCTACCATTGGGACATATGTTGCATTGTACCAAGCTTTGTGCTATGTGTTTGTAGCCTTGCTCCCTGTTGGGTATTTGCTGGCCTGTTACAGACTATTTCACTTGCATGCCATTGTCAGTGCCACTATATATATATATATATATATATATATATATATATATATATATATATATATATACGTATAAGTATAGATATATCTTGTAGGTTGTTGATATACCTATATCTATATAAGTGTCTGTGTATCTGTAGACATACATGTCTCATTCTTTATCACACAGATATTTATCTATATGTGGGGTGCATACAGACATCTGGTCTGCATTCTTTAACAGTCTTTCATTCACAGCTGTACTGTTCTGCCTTGCTGCAACACAGACAGGTGTCACATGTGAACACATACTAACATTAGGGTGGTATATATGGTGAGAGATTGTTGGTAAGCCTATTATACACCTATGGCATTTGTACATGCTACATTACACATTAGCATGACTTTCCTGCAAGTGGTGTTCTCTGACACCCATGTTTCTATCATGACGGCAGTGCTTCCACCACCAGCTATTGCACACACTTACATAACACACACAGATATTATGGCTTACATCTTTGTCATTCATTGCTGATCTGCACAGTTGGTGGGTATGTCCCACTGCCTGCAGGGCAGACTGTATTGTCCAGAACAGTTGTTCAGCAGAACATCATTACATGGACAACTACAGATGGCACATATCAAACATTCATCATCATATATCTTATTAATCTATACCACATACTACATTCAATTACATACATGTATGTTTTACATACCTTTTTAACCCTATTAGTAACCCTATTCCCCCCTTTATATTTATACCCCCTATCCCAAACTATGATAGCCCCCTCCTTCCCCTAACCTGATATCTCCCTCAGGGGACTTTGCTACTTCAAACTGACTGGCCACTAGGTGGCGCTCCTATACCAGCTTGCTGTCTCTACTACTTCACCCACTCTTTACCTTATCGCCCCTACACAGTTCCTTTGACATCTCTTCCCCTGCTCACTCCCCCACTACTGTCCCAGGACTACCTATCCACATTTTACTCCACAAACTCCCCTTCTCTATCCTTCATAAAGCCTCTTACTTTCTTCTACTGTCTTCCATCTAGATATCTACCCACTACTCCACTTCTCTGTAAGTCTTTCAACCTCCTACACATCACTCCAAACTTACCTTCTGGTTCTCACACTCTACTGATTGTTTTCCTCACATTCTCCTTCCTTTGGCTCTCGTCTCACTATTGTTATCTTTCTATTCTTTACTTAGTCTCTCTTAACTTCCTTTCATACAGACTATTCCCGATCTGACTCTGTCACTCCAACTCTAATCTCCCCATTTCTCTAATCCTCTCTAATCCTCTGCCTTTTCCTTTTGGAACTGCCTCACCTGTCGCAGTTTCATCTTGCGACTTCCGGTCTGTACCTGCACTCCCCGTACACTCTCCTTCCTCCACTGCCCACTCACTCCTCCCATTCCACCCAATTTCTTCTCCTACCTGATATAGTTATCACATCCAAGAAGACGCCATCTTTATTCTCCAGTCCTGCCCCTGGCTGCTGTGCATCCCTGGCTCCAGCATCCGCACCTAATGTGAGTTTTCTGAAGGACTCTTCTGCTTAACTGAAACTTTTGGATTATGTTTCATGTTTACCATTTATTTACTGGCCATCCTAAAATGTGAATAGTATGTACATGCTTTCCCACTGCTAACGCTCAATTAATATAACGCTTTGCATGCGGAACTTGCATTCAGCCGATAGGGACTTGTTTATTAATCATTCAACTGAATCTGTGCTATTTACGTTATAAACTGTTACTTAACTGTTATAACTGGGCTTGTTTACTTTGTTTAACTGAATAAGTGCTAGTTGTTTAGTAATCAGTAACTTTTTTTGACTGAATCCTAATGTATTTGTAAATGCTCAACTTATTCTAGCGATTAACACGTGGTTTTTGAAATAACTGTTTGGGACTTGTCTCATCGCCTAACCGAATCTGTGCTAGTTGTTTTTAAACTGTATTTTTTTTTGTCGGAATCCTAATGGTATGCAATTGCTCAACTGATACAGTACTTTACACGAGGATTCTCAAATCAGCTGTTTGGAGCTTGTCTTAGCCGTTTAAACCGAATCTGTGCTAGTTGTCTAATATACTGCAACTTTTGCCTGAATCCTAATGTATCTGTTCTAACTAGGATTTTAACTTAGTTGTTTGTCTCAGTCGCTTATCTGAATGTGTGCTGCGTTTGCTATAAATGCTCAAACCATTAAAACATTGCACACGTGGAGCACTTACTCTTACTATTATAACCACAAGAAAGACCAGTGAAAAACAGCTCTACTTTCCACCAGAATGAATTTATTGATAAAACCTTATAGTGTCGTCTCTAGCGCCTCGGCTGTTGCCTTTACAGAGTAAAAAACGTATCCATTAATACATCCACATTATATACTCTCTTGACATTTCATGCGCCAATAATTCAATTAAACAATTAAACAAAACTGCTCATAATTACTAATAAAACAATCAACATATAAAACCCTGCCAATTGCACTCTTTGTTAAGCTCCCTGGGCTGCAAAGTTTCATATTTCATGATAAAAATAGCTTCTTTTTTCTTTAAAATGTATTTTAATAAATTTTCATTACCATACTGGTGTTCTACTTGTTCTAAAACTGTAACTTTCATTTCCTTGATAACCCCCCCATGTACCAAATGAAAATGTTCTGCCACTGGACTCATCATTTTTTTATTTTTTACATCCCTGATGTGTTCCTTTACCCTTTCTGCTAAACTTCTTTTGGTCTCGCCTATATAATTCTTAACACATGAGCATTTAATCAAATAAATTACACCCCTGCTCAAACAGGAATATACTCCCATGCTATTAAAACTTTTATCACCTATTTTTACTGCCTCATTTGTTATATACTGGCATACTGAACATTTTCCACAAGGAAACGTTCCCTTTTTGGTAATGACATTTCCTATTTTTGGTATTGGTCTTCTATATCTACCCCGAACTAAAAAATCTTTTAAACTGCGTCCCCTCCGAAAGGAGACACAGAGTTCAACATCCATTAATGAAGGCACTTCCCTTCTAGTTTGTTTCCAAAAACTTTTTACTATTTCATTCATTCTGTTAGAAAAAACAGTATATTTGGTAACAAAAAACATTTTAGAATTTTCTTTCTTTATATTTATTATTTCAAAATTGTTATTCTTAACAATTCTCTTACTCGGTATTCCTTTATTATCATTTTCATATAACTCCTCATAAGTTGATTTAACTTCATCTGAATTATAACCTCTCTCTATGAAGTTATACACAATATTTTTAGCTTCATTTTTTGCGTCTTTGACATCACTACATAGTCTTTTAATTCTCAACATTTCTCCATAAGGTATAGACTTTAGAGTGGCATGTAACATCCTATTTATCTGATTGAACTTCCTATGTATCATAGTGTAAATCTTTTTACCTATTTGTCCTTTTAAAGAAATGTCTAAATAATTAATTTCTACACCTATCTGTATCCCATCAGATTTGATTTTATAATTATTATTATTTAAATATTCCACAAATTCATAAGCCAGATTTTTTCCCCCTTTACAGATAAAAATCAAATCATCTATAAAGCGAAAATACTTAAGCACATGTCTGTTAAAAAACTGACTTCTGTAGATATATTCATTCTCAACCAGCCCCATGAATAAATTGGCATAAACTGGGGCAAATGCCGCTCCTATTGCTGTTCCTACTTTTTATTTATATAACTTTCCATCAAATTCAAAAATGTTATTAGTCAAACAGAAGTATAATAATTCCATAACAAATTGAGTCCTAGGTGTATCCCTAAGAAAATGTTGTACAGCTTTCAGACCTAAATGATGTGTAATGTTTGTATATAAACTAACCACATCCGCTGTAATAAAAAACATATCCTTGGTCCATTCTATTCCTTGTATTTTGTCCAAAAAATCATAGGAATCTCTAATATAAGATGGCAGTTTCACCACCTCTGTGATTAACATTTCATGTAAAAAACTACCCACATTAAACGTAAAAGACCCAGTTGCTGAAACAATCGGTCGACCTGGAGGCTTTTGAACATTTTTGTGTAATTTTGGAACACAAAAATACTTTGCTACTGTGCTATTCTTTATATATAATTTATGTGTAATATCCTTGGCCATGAAGTAATGTAGCCTTTCTCCTTTTTTAACAGTTTATATAATTCCTGTTGTGCTTTCACTAAACTTGTATCATCTACAATGCTATATATTTCTTCATTTTTTAAATGTTGTAGACACATTTCTAAATAATCAATTGAATTCATGACCACTAATTTGCCCCCTTTGTCAGAGGGCTTAAATATCAAATCACAATTCTGACTCATTTTATGTAATTTAAACCACTCTTCCTTGGTCAAATTATATTTCTTATTTCTTTCAACTGTTTCATTCAGTTCCTTTTCTATAAGAAACTGTAATGCATTATTTACTTACTCTTACTGTTTGAACTTTAACATAGTCGCTAGCCAATGCTCTATCAATGCAACTTGTACCAGTTGCTTAAATTTAGTCTATTAATTAAATATTGTCTGCTCATTTAAACTAACTCTGTGCACTAGGAACTGTTTAATCACAGTTTTATCTATCTGTGTTCAATTAGTTGCTTAAATTTAGTCTGCTAATTAATTGTCTGCTCATTCAAATTAACTCTGTGCACTAGGAACTGTTTAATCATAGTTTTACCTTTCTGTGTTTTGTCTGTGACATTAAGGTATTTGAAAGAGTGTAACTTATTATTTCATCTTAGCTGCTATATCCATTCATTTGCAAACTTAACTGTATATGCTTAAAAAACTGTCTGCTTGTGAACTCTTGACTCCTGTACTGCCTGCTTATTACATTTTTCTCTCTCCTTGCATGTTCCAGCTTGGGCTCCTGCCTATCCTGCTCTAACCTCCTGAATGTACCCTACCGGACGTGCATGATAAGAACCCACAAAAAAGGAAAATTAAATCAAAATAACTGAACTCCCATCTGCTCCCTGAGTGTCTTTCCCAGCAAGGAATTTTAGTGAAAGTATGTGTACGGCTTTAACATTTTGTAATAATTAAAGATACTACTTAAGTTTTTCTAGGACGCAGAGCGCTTCCCTGCCAGGTTAGCCAGCAGCCAAAACTCCCCTTTCTTTGTCACTTAATAACCCTATTCCCCCTTTATATTTATACCTCCCTATCCCAAACTACGATAGCCCCCTCCTTCCCCTAACCTGATATCTCCCTCAGGGGACTTTGCTACTTCAAACTGACTGGCCACTAGGTGGCACTACTATACCAGCTTGCTGTCTCTACTACTTCACCCACTCTTTACCTTATCTCCCCTACACAGTTCCTTGACATCTCTTCCTCTGCTTACTCCCCCACTACTGTCCCAGGACTACCTATCCACATTTTACTCCACAAACTCCCCTTCTCTATCCTTCATAAAGCCTCTTACCTTCTTCTACTGTCTTCCACCCAGATATCTACACACTACTCCACTTCTCTGTAAGTCTTTCAACCTCCTACACATCACTCCAAACTTACCTTCTGGTTCTCACACTCTACTGATTGTTTTCCTCACATTCTCCTTCCTTTGGCTCTACCCGCTCCGTTTGCCCTGCGGGCTCACTCCGCTCCCCTACCCTGCCCCCAAATCCCACCTGGCCCCAGCACCTCTACATTTATTCTTCACATTCTCCTCTCACCCATATCAATTAACTAATCACAGTCCTCTCCTTATTACCCCTCTCACCTATATCAATTAACTAATCATAGTCCTCTTCTTATCACCCCTCCCACTCCACTATCCTACACTCTGTCTACACATAATCTCCTCCTCTCCTCTCTGCAATTTAATATAACCCCTTCTACTTCTTTACCACTCCTCCTCAAATAGCCTGTTATCTTCCACTACATTTCTCCCTTCTTTTCTCCCCATTCTAAAGATGCCCTCCCAAATCCTCTATACTATCCAGGTCCCTTGCTCCCTTCTTGTACTACTAATTCCTCGTTATCATGCTACCTATTACTCTTCCAAAGCACCCCCATGCCTTCCTTCTAGTCAAACTATCTCTTGCACTCACCTGCAACCTATTCTATTCACTCACTTCCATTCTATATCCCCCTCTCTTATTCCTCCTAACCTACTGCACCTATTCCATCCCAAACTCTTCTCCACTTCAACAAAAACATTCACTCTTAAACTACTGCTAGACCCAAATAACTTCCTACTATACAAACCTAAAAGGCTAAAAGTTATCTCCAGTAATGTCCTAGCCTTATCTGGAGATATCCGTCCTAACCCCGGCCCCTGCCTCATTACAAACAACTCCTCCCCCCCACTTCTCCTACTACAAATAACCCTTTCCCCCCTTCCCCTTCTTCTTCTGCTTTCTCTCTTAACACTCTTACGTTCTTCACTATCAATGCCCAGAGCCTTAACAACAAAGTACACCAAGTACAAGCATGGATTAACCACAACCAACCTGACATCTTAGCCATCTCCGAAACCTGGCTAAAACCCCATATTGCTGACTCTGAAATCTTACCTCCTGGTTTCCACATCCTCAGAAGCGACCGATTAAATAAAAAAGGTGGAGGGTCTGTTCTAATCTACTCTAACCTTCTCTCCCTAATCCCTCTTCAAATCACAACCCCACAATTCAAAAATTCTGAACTAACAGCATGTCTCCTACGATTGAATAAACATAAGAATATCTGCATTATTTCCTTATATATCTCCCCAGACGACAACATCTTTACCCTTGAAAATATTCTTCACTGGGCCTCAAATGAAATAAAATATGAAACTTACATTCTAGGCGATGTTGATATTGATTGGAATAAAATCAACTCGGCTTCCCCCTCCCTATCCATTAACCACTACAACTTCACCCAAGAAATCCATTCTACAACTCATCCTAACAAAAACCACCCCCCAGGGTCCACCATAGACTGGATTCTAGTCTCCCATCCAAACAAAATAATTCTCTCTGGCACTATCCCTGACACCTTTAGTGACCATCTCCCTGCTTTCATTCATCGTTCAGTTAACTCCACTCAATATCAACACCACTACATTCAAACTCGTAATCTTAGCAACTTTAACCCCACAATTTTCTCAAACATTTTTAAACAAATTAACTGGCAAATCCTAAATACTCTTCCCCTTGACAATGCTGTAGAACATTTTAACTCTGTCTTCCTAAATACTCTTAACTCCCTAGCCCCACTAAGAAACAAACAAGTCAAAGCCAATTCTGCTCCTTGGCTGACCAAAGAAACAAAACAAATCATGCATCACAGGGACAAATCCTGAAAGCTTTATCAGAAAAATAAAATGCCTTCCACCTTGCTCCAATACACCCAACTCCACAACCAAGTAAAAAAAACTAATCACCTTGGACAAAACAAACTACTATAATAAACTTCAGTCCAACAATAATAAGAACCCAAAACAATTCTGGAAATCAGTTAATTCCCTTCTCCATCCAGGATCCAGGAATAATCCCTGTCCTGACCCTAATTTAACTGATATGGAGCTGAGCGCTCGCTTCAACTCTTTCTTTACAGAATCCATAGCTAAGCTAACCAAAACTTTCCCAAGCAATAATCCACCCAACTCTCTTTCCACAACACCCAACAACCATAATAACTGTCCTTTTAATTTCCAGCTCAAACCAGTTTCAACCATTTTTATATAAAGACTCTTATCCAAACTAAAGCCATGCTCTAATGCCCCTGACAACATTCCCTCCTCCTTCCTCAAATGTGCTGCCGAAGGTATTGCCCTCCCAATCTGTATCCTAATTAACAGATCCTTAAAAGAGTCGTATGTAACCAAACTTTGGCGTTCAGCCTACATTCTACCACTTCACAAAGGAGGCAAAAATACCACTATTTACAACTTCCGCCCCATTGCCCTACTCTCGCCAATATCTAAAATTCTAGAAAAATGTGTCCACCACCAACTTTTGCCTTTCTTAACTCAGAATCACCTACTAACACCCACCCAACACGGCTTCCGCCCTGGCCACAGCACCATAACTGCCTTACTATCCTTCCTAGAAACAGTCAGTCGAGCCCAAGATTCTAGACTTCTAGTATCCTAGTACTGCTAGATCTCTCTAAAGCTTTTGACACCATCTCCCAAACACACCTTCTCTTTCATCTTGCCAACCTTAATCTCTGCCCTACTACTCTATCCTGGTTCTCCAGTTACCTCTCAGACAGATCTCAAGCTGTCAGATGGAATAACTCTACCTCCTCCTTCTTGCCAACACCCACCGGTGTTCCCCAGGGGTCCATCCTTGGACCCATGCTCTTCAACATCTTTATTAATAACCTTCACACTGTCATTCCTGATACCACAGTTATCCAATACGCTGATGACTCTACCTTATTCTGTGCCACCTCTAACCTTCCTGAACTTCTGACTAAAACACAAATAGCTTTCTCCACTACGGAGAACTGGATGCACCAAAATCATCTCTCTCTCAACTCTAATAAATCTAAAATACTACTTTTCCCTCCCTCCAGGGCTTTCTCTTTTGACAAAAATGCTTTCAAAGTCCTAAGCCAAACCAACACTGCTATAGAAGTGGTCACTTCTGCAAAACTTCTTGGCATTACCATAGATGAACACCTTAAATTTGATATCCACATACAACAAAACATAAAGAAAACCCACCAAAAGTTAGATATGCTCTACAGGAATAACCGCTTTCTCTCCAACTCCTCTAGGCATACCTTGGCAATTACCTGCCTTCTACCCTCTCTACTAAATGGAGCCCCTCTTTTAACCAATCTGTCTGCTTCCAACATCTCAAAACTTGAAATTTGTTATAATAAGATCTCTAAATTTGCCTCTAAATCCAAAACCTCAACTCACCACTGCCTTACCCTACAATCTCTGAACTGGCTAGAGCTCCCCAACCACCTAGACTATCTCCAACTAACCACCGCTCACAAATTAATATTCTACCCAGATAAATGCCCAGCCTTAACAAACATCCTTCCACCATACATCCCAAATCGGTCTCTGAGATCTGAACACCAAAACCTAATCTCCATCCACAAACCCAAACTTTCCGCTGGCCAGCTTCTACTCTCCTTCTCTCTAGGTAAGAAATGGAACTATCTCCCTCCCTCACTTAGGACTATACCTAACCCAGAATCTTTCAAGACCCAACTGTTCTTATACCTGTCATCCAAACGGAAATTTTCCTGCTTTCATCCTACATAAATTCTAGGGAATTTTCCCCACTGAGGTCTCTATACTCCTTGCTCCACTCTACCCTCAAGCTTTTATTTCTATTCTCCCAAAATAGACTTAGCTGACTGTCACAGATTAAGCAATTTCTCACTTGACTCCAAGTATGTAATATTGTAAATATCAGTATTGCCATTGTAAAAAAAAAAAAAAAAAAGTGGAATCTATCTGTATGAATTTTCACTTGTATTTTACCTTTAACACTATGTAAGCCTTATTGTATTGTATTGCTATTGCATTTCCTGACTGTATGAATTTTACACTTGTATTTACCTTCAACACTATGTAACCCTTATTGTATTGTATTGTTTATGGAGCTTTTCTCCCCGGGCCTCCACTGAAAATGGGCACTTCATGGCCCAGTGGACTTCCCCGGTAATCAAACTGAAATAAATAAATAAATTAATTAATTATTTTTTTTCTGACGGGCGTGACACATTTTTGTTTTTGGCTTTTATTTAATTATTTATTTTTTCAGTGTTTGTGTGTGTGTGTGTGTGTGTGTGTGTGTGTGTGTGTGTGTGTGTGTGTGTCTCTCTCTCTCTCTCTCTCTCTCTCTCTCTCTATCTACTAGAGCGATTGAGCTGGTTTGAATGGATTGCAGCATGGCTTTTGTAGGTGATGCACATAATCAGGTGATGGTCTCTGTACCAATCAGTGTGCAACAGTTGCTAACTGCATGCAGCCTGCTGTGTAGTGATTTAGATAACTACTGTCATGGCAACCCAGTACTATAAATTGCTGACTCATGTGGGCACTGTCAACCTTTCCAGTATGGAGGACATCCTTCCTGTATGTGGGCAGCAGTGTTACAGATGGCAGGTTGCAATACCTCTTACAGCAGGACTTGCAGACACAGGCCAACTACACATTTGTAAGAGGTTCCAGACCTACAGACAGAGTGACTATTGTTGTTATGTGCATTGTATATTGCTGGTCTTGCTGTGTTTGCATGTAAATAGTACTTTAGTATGGAATGCAGTCTGTCTGCATAGCTCTCAACTGTGGGCCTATACACATGATGGTCAGTGGATTGTCTGTTTGCTTTTGCCTAAGCACCACACGTGTCTTGTCCTAGATATATCCCCGGCAATCTGTCTGTTGCATGCTGTCAGTACATGGATACATCCATTTGTGTTTCTGATGTCTTATTCCTGCATAAGGGTATGTTGCAACAAATCCTGTAACACCAGCAATTTCCGGGGTATGCAACAGCAATATTGCAAGTATGGCCCTGTGTCCCTGCCTCTGTCCCCCACATATATGACAGGCATTGTCCTGCTGTGATACTGTTAGGGAT